>NW_027175278.1:300101-600203 GCF_028021215.1 Eschrichtius robustus
ACAGCTTAGGGAGCATAGGGCACGTCCACTCATGGGCATATAAATTGGGAAAACTAAAAATCAGCAAGACAGAGGCACCCCAAAGTTTAGGGCTGCTCTGTTGACAAGAACCTCCACTTCATGACACCTTAAATATCCTAGGAAAGAGAAAAACGGATAAAGAAGTTGTGGTCCTTATGTACAATGGAATATCTCTCAGACATGAAATCAATGTCATAAGGCTAGTAGAAGCAAGATGAGTGGATTTAGGTACGACGATTCTAAGTGAAAGAAGTCACACAGAAAAAGACACTTATCATAAGCTATCACTTATAGAGGGAATGTAAAAACCGCTACACTTGAACTGAATTACAAAAGAGAACAGAGTCACACGTTTAGAAAACACACTATGGCTGCTTAACGGGAAAGGTGAGGTGGGGTGATGCATAAAACAAGAGTTTCAAATTCGCTCAGATACCGTTTCATACACCCAATATGTAATAGAAAAGACCAACTCCTTGCTCAGTGAACTGGACTCAACACCCCCTATTCACCGCACAAGAATATATGTGACTAGTAAGAATCTTAAAACCTATGTATTGATATCTGTCTGGAAGTGAGTCAATTGGGTGTAAAGCCGCATAAACACAGCCATGAAAAGCAGCTAACCCCCTTTATAAAAATAAATTACTTTTAAAAACCCGTAAAACAAAGACAGTGAAAGAGAGAAATTCTTACAAAATTCGTTCAGAGGCTGTGATGCAACCTGGATTGACCATTTCTAGACCCACAGCTGGATGAGACATAAGGGTGGACACTCTTGGGGTTGAGAGGTTGGGTGAGGTTGGGTGAGCAAACGCAGACCCTTTAAAGTAATACTGCGTGGTACCCATCCCATGGGTCCCAAATCTCCAGGTTCAAGGGAATCTTCCTACATCGAAAACATGCGTGAGAAACCCAGAAGATGGTACAACATGTGATTTTGAAAGGTTTCTAAAACGCACCTCATTGCTCATCTCCTTGTGTTCGGGTTCGCCATTCCAGCTACTTTACTAGCAATCTCCCTACTTGGAGAATCAGCACCTTTAACCTCCTGTTCCCTACTGGTTGCAATTTGTCATGAGGATGAAAGGGAAGAGGGGCAACCAATGAGAGACTAGATCTATGTGTTGGGACAGACACAGGTCACACTATTTTCCCATCAGGAAGAAGAATTAACCACAGGCTCAGCCTGCCGCCCAGAAGCAGACTAGGGCCTGAGGCAATCCCGCGCTTTTGCGGCCAGCACCCAAAAAAGCGAGTTGAAAAATGGAGCCCAGGGACACTGCCATTCACAAACCCGCAGAGTTATAAATGATAACTCTCGTCCACAAATATATTGAGTGAGGGCAACGAAGAGGATTTGAAAGCAAGGCAGAATTGCAGGAAACAGGTTTCAGGAGGTAGATTCGAATCGCCTTTAAAGCACATGAAAAGTGGCAAAACATCGACAATGATGCCCTTGGCCAAAAAGGGCGTATGCGTTTTTTCCTGAATATATTCAGGAAAAAACGCATACGCCCTTTTTGGCCAACCAAGCAACCTGGAAAGGCAAATCAGCGCTACAAGGAAGTCTCGCTTCCCATCGGTCAAAAGGGCCATGCTGCAAAAAGTGTCAAAACCAGAAATGCAGGACAGGCCATGGAGAAATGGCAGCCTTGCTACGCTGATGGGCGGGATGTAAATTGCCAACAGCCACTCTGGAGAAGTGTACGGTGTGTCCTGAAACATCGAAAAAACACAGCTTAGGGAGCATAGGGCACGTCCACTCATGGGCGTATAAATTGGGAAAACTAAAAATCAGCAAGACACAGGCACCCCAAAGTTTAGGGCTGCTCTGTTGACAAGAACCTCCACTTCATGACACCTTAAATATCCCAGGAACGAGAAAAACGGATAAAGAAGTTGTGGTCCTTATGTACAATGGAATATCTCTCAGACATGAAATCAATGTCATAAGGCTAGTAGAAGCAAGATGAGTGGATTTAGGTATGACGATTCTAAGTGAAAGAAGTCACACAGAAAAAGACACTTATCATAAGCTATCACTTATAGAGGGAATGTAAAAACCGCTACACTTGAACTGAATTACAAAAGAGAACAGAGTCACACTTTTAGAAAACACACTATGGCTGCTTAACGGGAAAGGTGAGGTGGGGTGATGCATAAAACAAGGGTTTCAAATTCGCTCAGATACCGTTTCATACACCCAATATGTAATAGAAAAGACCAACTCCTTGCTCAGTGAACTGGACTCAACACCCCCTATTCACCGCACAAGAATATATGTGACTAGTAAGAATCTTAAAACCTATGTATTGATATCTGTCTGGAAGTGAGTCAATTGGGTGTAAAGCCGCATAAACACAGCCATGAAAAGCAGCTAAACCCCATTATAAAAATAAATTACTTTTAAAAACCCGTAAAACAAAGACAGTGAAAGAGAGAAATTCTTACAAAATTCGTTCAGAGGCTGTGATGCAACCTGGATTGACCATATCTAGACCCACAGCTGGATGAGACATAAGGGTGGACACTCTTGGGGTTGAGGGTTGGGTGAGGTTGGGTGAGCAAACGCAGACCCTTTAAAGTAATACTGCGTGGTACCCATCCCATGGGTCCCAAATCTCCAGGTTCAAGGGAATCTTCCTACATCGAAAACATGCATGAGAAACCCAGAAGATGGTACACCATGTGATTTTGAAAGGTTTCTGAAACGCACCTCATTGCTCATCACCTTGTGTTCGGGTTCGCCATTCCAGCTACTTTACTAGCAATCTCCCTACTTGGAGAATCAGCACCTTTAACCTCCTGTTCCCTACTGGTTGCAATTTGTCCTGAGGATGAAAGGGAAGAGGGGCAACCAATGAGAGACTAGATCTATGTGTTGGGACAGACACAGGTCACACTATTTTCCCATCAGGAAGAAGAATTAACCACAGGCTCAGCCTGCCGCCCAGAAGCAGACTAGGGCCTGAGGCAATCCCGCACTTTTGCGGCCAGCACCCAAAAAAGCGAGTTGAAAAATGGAGCCCAGGGACACTGCCATTCACAAACCCGCAGAGTTATAAATGATAACTCTCGTCCACAAATATATTGAGTGAGGGCAACGAAGAGGATTTGAAAGCAAGGCAGAATTGCAGGAAACAGGTTTCAGGAGGTAGATTCGAATCGCCTTTAAAGCACATGAAAAGTGGCAAAACATCGACAATGATGCCCTTGGCCAAAAAGGGCGTATGCGTTTTTTCCTGAATATATTCAGGAAAAAACGCATACGCCCTTTTTGGCCAACCAAGCAACCTGGAAAGGCAAATCAGCGCTACAAGGAAGTCTCGCTTCCCATCGGTCAAAAGGGCCATGCTGCAAAAAGTGTCAAAACCAGAAATGCAGGACAGGCCATGGAGAAATGGCAGCCTTGCTACGCTGATGGGCGGGATGTAAATTGCCAACAGCCACTCTGGAGAAGTGTACGGTGTGTCCTGAAACATCGAAAAAACACAGCTTAGGGAGCATAGGGCACGTCCACTCATGGGCGTATAAATTGGGAAAACTAAAAATCAGCAAGACACAGGCACCCCAAAGTTTAGGGCTGCTCTGTTGACAAGAACCTCCACTTCATGACACCTTAAATATCCCAGGAACGAGAAAAACGGATAAAGAAGTTGTGGTCCTTATGTACAATGGAATATCTCTCAGACATGAAATCAATGTCATAAGGCTAGTAGAAGCAAGATGAGTGGATTTAGGTATGACGATTCTAAGTGAAAGAAGTCACACAGAAAAAGACACTTATCATAAGCTATCACTTATAGAGGGAATGTAAAAACCGCTACACTTGAACTGAATTACAAAAGAGAACAGAGTCACACTTTTAGAAAACACACTATGGCTGCTTAACGGGAAAGGTGAGGTGGGGTGATGCATAAAACAAGGGTTTCAAATTCGCTCAGATACCGTTTCATACACCCAATATGTAATAGAAAAGACCAACTCCTTGCTCAGTGAACTGGACTCAACACCCCCTATTCACCGCACAAGAATATATGTGACTAGTAAGAATCTTAAAACCTATGTATTGATATCTGTCTGGAAGTGAGTCAATTGGGTGTAAAGCCGCATAAACACAGCCATGAAAAGCAGCTAACCCCCTTTATAAAAATAAATTACTTTTAAAAACCCGTAAAACAAAGACAGTGAAAGAGAGAAATTCTTACAAAATTCGTTCAGAGGCTGTGATGCAACCTGGATTGACCATATCTAGACCCACAGCTGGATGAGACATAAGGGTGGACACTCTTGGGGTTGAGGGTTGGGTGAGGTTGGGTGAGCAAACGCAGACCCTTTAAAGTAATACTGCGTGGTACCCATCCCATGGGTCCCAAATCTCCAGGTTCAAGGGAATCTTCCTACATCGAAAACATGCATGAGAAACCCAGAAGATGGTACACCATGTGATTTTGAAAGGTTTCTGAAACGCACCTCATTGCTCATCTCCTTGTGTTCGGGTTCGCCATTCCAGCTACTTTACTAGCAATCTCCCTACTTGGAGAATCAGCACCTTTAACCTCCTGTTCCCTACTGGTTGCAATTTGTCCTGAGGATGAAAGGGAAGAGGGGCAACCAATGAGAGACTAGATCTATGTGTTGGGACAGACACAGGTCACACTATTTTCCCATCAGGAAGAAGAATTAACCACAGGCTCAGCCTGCCGCCCAGAAGCAGACTAGGGCCTGAGGCAATCCCGCGCTTTTGCGGCCAGCACCCAAAAAAGCGAGTTGAAAAATGGAGCCCAGGGACACTGCCATTCACAAACCCGCAGAGTTATAAATGATAACTCTCGTCCACAAATATATTGAGTGAGGGCAACGAAGAGGATTTGAAAGCAAGGCAGAATTGCAGGAAACAGGTTTCAGGAGGTAGATTCGAATCGCCTTTAAAGCACATGAAAAGTGGCAAAACATCGACAATGATGCCCTTGGCCAAAAAGGGCGTATGCGTTTTTTCCTGAATATATTCAGGAAAAAACGCATACGCCCTTTTTGGCCAACCAAGCAACCTGGAAAGGCAAATCAGCGCTACAAGGAAGTCTCGCTTCCCATCGGTCAAAAGGGCCATGCTGCAAAAAGTGTCAAAACCAGAAATGCAGGACAGGCCATGGAGAAATGGCAGCCTTGCTACGCTGATGGGCGGGATGTAAATTGCCAACAGCCACTCTGGAGAAGTGTACGGTGTGTCCTGAAACATCGAAAAAACACAGCTTAGGGAGCATAGGGCACGTCCACTCATGGGCGTATAAATTGGGAAAACTAAAAATCAGCAAGACACAGGCACCCCAAAGTTTAGGGCTGCTCTGTTGACAAGAACCTCCACTTCATGACACCTTAAATATCCCAGGAAAGAGAAAAACGGATAAAGGAGTTGTGGTCCTTATGTACAATGGAATATCTCTCAGACATGAAATCAATGTCATAAGGCTAGTAGAAGCAAGATGAGTGAATTTAGGTACGAAGATTCTAAGTGAAATAAGTCACACAGAAAAAGACACTTATCATAAGCTATCACTTATAGAGGGAATGTAAAAACCGCTACACTTGAACTGAATTACAAAACAGAACAGAGTGACACGTTTAGAAAACACACTATGGCTGCTTAACGGGAAAGGTGAGGTGGGGTGATGCATAAAACAAGGGTTTCAAATTCGCTCAGATACCGTTCCATACACCCAATATGTAATAGAAAAGACCAACTCCTTGCTCAGTGAACTGGACTCAACACCCCCTATTCACCGCAGAAGAATATATGTGACTAGTAAGAATCTTAAAACCTATGTATTGATATCTGTCTGGAAGTGAGTCAATTGGGTGTAAAGCCGCATAAACACAGCCATGAAAAGCAGCTAAACCCCATTATAAAAATAAATTACTTTTAAAAACCCGTAAAACAAAGACAGTGAAAGAGAGAAATTCTTACAAAATTCTTTCAGAGGCTGTGATGCAACCTGGATTGACCATATCTAGACCCACAGCTGGATGAGACATAAGGGTGGACACTCTTGGGGCTGAGAGGTTGGGTGAGGTTGGGTGAGCAAACGCAGACCCTTTAAAGTAATACTGCGTGGTACGCATCCCATGGGTCCCAAATCTCCAGGTTCAAGGGCATCTTCCTACATCGAAAACATGCGTGAGAAACCCAGAAGTTGGTACACCGTGTGATTTTGAAAGGTTTCTAAAACGCACCTCATTTCTCATCTCCTTGTGCTCGGGTTCGCCATTCCAAGTACTTTACTAGCAATCTCCCTACTTGGAGAATCAGCAGCTTTAACCTCCTGTTCCCTACAGGTTGCAATTTGTCCTGAAGATGAACGGGAAGAGGGGCAACCAATGAGAGACTAGTTCTAGGTGTTGGGACAGGCACAGGTCACTCTATTTTCCCATCAGGAAGAAGAAATAACCACAGGCTCAGCCTGCCGCCCAGAAGCAGACTAGGGCCTGAGGCAAACACGCGCTCTTGCGGCCAGCACCCAAAAAAGCGAGTTGAAAAATGGAGCCCAGGGGCACTGCCATTCACAAACCCGCAGAGTTATAAATGATAACTCTCGTCCACAAATATATTGAGGGAAGGCAACGAAGAGGATTTGAAAGCAAGGCAGAATTGCAGTAAACAGGTTTCAGGAGGTAGATTCGAATCACATTTAAAGCACATGAAAAGTCGCAAAACGTCGACAATGATGCCCTTGGCCAAAAAGGGCGTATGCGTTTTTTCCTGAATATATTCAGGAAAAAACGCATACGCCCTTTTTGGCCAACCAAGCAACCTGGATAGGCAAATCAGCGCTACAAAGAAGTCTCGCTTCCTATCGGTCAAAAGGGCCATGCTGCAAAAAGTGTCAAAACCAGAAATGCAGGACAGGCCATGGAGAAATGGCAGCCTTGCTACGCTGATGGGCGGGATGTAAATTGCCAACAGCCACTCTGGAGAAGTGTACGGTGTGTCCTGAAACATCTAAAACACACAGCTTAGGGAGCATAGGGCACGTCCACTCATGGGTGTATAAATTGGGAAAACTAAAAATCAGCAAGACACAGGCACCCCAAAGTTTAGGGCTGCTCTGTTGACAAGAACCTCCACTTCATGACACCTTAAATATCCCAGGAAAGAGAAAAACGGATAAAGAAGTTGTGGTCCTTATGTACAATGGAATATCTCTCAGACATGAAATCAATGTCATAAGGCTAGTAGAAGCAAGATGAGTGGATTTAGGTACGACGATTCTAAGTGAAAGAAGTCACACAGAAAAAGACACTTATCATAAGCTATCACTTATAGAGGGAATGTAAAAACCGCTACACTTGAACTGAATTACAAAAGAGAACAGAGTCACACTTTTAGAAAACACACTATGGCTGCTTAACGGGAAAGGTGAGGTGGGGTGATGCATAAAACAAGGGTTTCAAATTCGCTCAGATACCGTTTCATACACCCAATATGTAATAGAAAAGACCAACTCCTTGCTCAGTGAACTGGACTCAACACCCCCTATTCACCGCACAAGAATATATGTGACTAGTAAGAATCTTAAAACCTATGTATTGATATCTGTCTGGAAGTGAGTCAATTGGGTGTAAAGCCGCATAAACACAGCCATGAAAAGCAGCTAACCCCCTTTATAAAAATAAATTACTTTTAAAAACCCGTAAAACAAAGACAGTGAAAGAGAGAAATTCTTACAAAATTCTTTCAGAGGCTGTGATGCAACCTGGATTGACCATATCTAGACCCACAGCTGGATGAGACATAAGGGTGGACACTCTTGGGGTTGAGAGGTTGGGTGAGGTTGGGTAAGCAAACGCAGACCCTTTAAAGTAATACTGCGTGGTACGCATCCCATGGGTCCCAAATCTCTAGGTTCAAGGGAATCTTCCTACATCGAAAACATGCATGAGAAACCCAGAAGATGGTACACCATGTGATTTTGAAAGGTTTCTAAAACGCACCTCATTGCTCATCACCTTGTGTTCGGGTTCGCCATTCCAGCTACTTTACTAGCAATCTCCCTACTTGGAGAATCAGCACCTTTAACCTCCTGTTCCCTACTGGTTGCAATTTGTCCTGAGGATGAAAGGGAAGAGGGGCAACCAATGAGAGACTAGATCTATGTGTTGGGACAGACACAGGTCACACTATTTTCCCATCAGGAAGAAGAATTAACCACAGGCTCAGCCTGCCGCCCAGAAGCAGACTAGGGCCTGAGGCAATCCCGCGCTTTTGCGGCCAGCACCCAAAAAAGCGAGTTGAAAAATGGAGCGCAGGGACACTGCCATTCACAAACCCGCAGAGTTATAAATGATAACTCTCGTCCACAAATATATTGAGGGAAGGCATCGAAGAGGATTTGAAAGCAAGGCAGAATTGCAGGAAACAGGTTTCAGGAGGTAGATTCGAATCACATTTAAAGCACATGAAAAGTCGCAAAACGTCGACAATGATGCCCTTGGCCAAAAAGGGCGTATGCGTTTTTTCCTGAATATATTCAGGAAAAAACGCATACGCCCTTTTTGGCCAACCAAGCAACCTGGAAAGGCAAATCACCGCTACAAGGAAGTCTCGCTTCCCATCGGTCAAAAGGGCCATGCTGCAAAAAGTGTCAAAACCAGAAATGCAGGACAGGCCATGGAGAAATGGGAGCCTTGCTACGCTGATGGGCGGGATGTAAATTGCCAACAGCCACTCTGGAGAAGTGTACGGTGTGTCCTGAAACATCGAAAAAACACAGCTTAGGGAGCATAGGGCACGTCCACTCATGGGCGTATAAATTGGGAAAACTAAAAATCAGCAAGACACAGGCACCCCAAAGTTTAGGGCTGCTCTGTTGACAAGAACCTCCACTTCATGACACCTTAAATATCCCAGGAAAGAGAAAAACGGATAAAGAAGTTGTGGTCCTTATGTACAATGGAATATCTCTCAGACATTAAATCAATGTCATAAGGCTAGTAGAAGCAAGATGAGTGGATTTAGGTACGACGATTCTAAGTGAAATAAGTCACACAGAAAAAGACACTTATCATAAGCTATCACTTATAGAGGGAATGTAAAAACCGCTACACTTGAACTGAATTACAAAACAGAACAGAGTGACACGTTTAGAAAACACACTATGGCTGCTTAACGGGAAAGGTGAGGTGGGGTGATGCATAAAACAAGGGTTTCAAATTCGCTCAGATACCGTTCCATACACCCAATATGTAATAGAAAAGACCAACTCCTTGCTCAGTGAACTGGACTCAACACCCCCTATTCACCGCAGAAGAATATATGTGACTAGTAAGAATCTTAAAACCTATGTATTGATATCTGTCTGGAAGTGAGTCAATTGGGTGTAAAGCCGCATAAACACAGCCATGAAAAGCAGTTAAACCCCATTATAAAAATAAATTACTTTTAAAAACCCGTAAAACAAAGACAGTGAAAGAGAGAAATTCTTACAAAATTCTTTCAGAGGCTGTGATGCAACCTGGATTGACCATATCTAGACCCACAGCTGGATGAGACATAAGGGTGGACACTCTTGGGGCTGAGAGGTTGGGTGAGGTTGGGTGAGCAAACGCAGACCCTTTAAAGTAATACTGCGTGGTACCCATCCCATGGGTCCCAAATCTCCAGGTTCAAGGGCATCTTCCTACATCGAAAACATGCGTGAGAAACCCAGAAGTTGGTACACCGTGTGATTTTGAAAGGTTTCTAAAACGCACCTCATTTCTCATCTCCTTGTGCTCGGGGTCGCCATTCCAGGTACTTTACTAGCAATCTCCCTACTTGGAGAATCAGCACCTTTAACCTCCTGTTCCCTACAGGTTGCAATTTGTCCTGAGGATGAACGGGAAGAGGGGCAACCAATGAGAGACTAGATCTAGGTGTTGGGACAGGCACAGGTCACTCTATTTTCCCATCAGGAAGAAGAAATAACCACAGGCTCAGCCTGCCGCCCAGAAGCAGACTAGGGCCTGAGGCAAACACGCGCTCTTGCGGCCAGCTCCCAAAAAAGCGAGTTGAAAAATGGAGCCCAGGGGCACTGCCATTCACAAACCTGCAGAGTTATAAATGATAACTCTCGTCCACAAATATATTGAGGGAAGGCAGCGAAGAGGATTTGAAAGCAAGGCAGAATTGCAGGAAACAGGTTTCAGGAGGTAGATTCGAATCACATTTAAAGCACATGAAAAGTCGCAAAACGTCGACAATGATGCCCTTGGCCAAAAAGGGCGTATGCGTTTTTTCCTGAATATATTCAGGAAAAAACGCATACGCCCTTTTTGGCCAACCAAGCAACCTGGATAGGCAAATCAGCGCTACAAAGAAGTCTCGCTTCCCATCGGTCAAAAGGGCCATGCTGCAAAAAGTGTCAAAACCAGAAATGCAGGACAGGCCATGGAGAAATGGCAGCCTTGCTACGCTGATGGGCGGGATGTAAATTGCCAACAGCCACTCTGGAGAAGTGTACGGTGTGTCCTGAAACATCTAAAACACACAGCTTAGGGAGCATAGGGCACCTCCACTCATGGGTGTATAAATTGGGAAAACTAAAAATCAGCAAGACACAGGCACCCCAAAGTTTAGGGCTGCTCTGTTGACAAGAACCTCCACTTCATGACACCTTAAATATCCCAGGAAAGAGAAAAACGGATAAAGAAGTTGTGGTCCTTATGTACAATGGAATATCTCTCAGACATGAAATCAATGTCATAAGGCTAGTAGAAGCAAGATGAGTGGATTTAGGTACGACGATTCTAAGTGAAATATGTCACACAGAAAAAGACACTTATCATAAGCTGTCACTTATAGAGGGAATGTAAAAACCACTACACTTGAACTGAATTACAAAAGAGAACAGAGTCACACGTTTAGAAAACACACTATGGCTGCTTAACGGGAAAGGTGAGGTGGGGTGATGCATAAAACAAGGGTTTCAAATTCGCTCAGATACCGTTTCATACACCCAATATGTAATAGAAAAGATCAACTCCTTGCTCAGTGAACTGGACTCAACACCCCCTATTCACCGCACAAGAATATATGTGACTAGTAAGAATCTTAAAACCTATGTATTGATATCTGTCTGGAAGTGAGTCAATTGGGTGTAAAGCCGCATAAACACAGCCATGAAAAGCAGCTAACCCCCATTATAAAAATAAATTACATTTAAAAACCCGTAAAACAAAGACAGTGAAAGAGAGAAATTCTTACAAAATTCGTTCAGAGGCTGTGATGCAACCTGGATTGACCATATCTAGACCCACAGCTGGATGAGACATAAGGGTGGACACTCTTGGGGTTGAGAGGTTGGGTGAGGTTGGGTGAGCAAACGCAGACCCTTTAAAGTAATACTGCGTGGTAGCCATCCCATGGGTCCCAAATCTCCAGGTTCAAGGGCATCTTCCTACATCGAAAACATGCATGAGAAACCCAGAAGATGGTACACCGTGGGATTTTGAAAGGTTTCTAAAACGCACCTCATTGCTCATCTCCTTGTGTTCGGGTTCGCCATTCCAGCTACTTTACTAGCAATCTCCCTACTTGGAGAATCAGCACCTTTAACCTCCTGTTCCCTACAGGTTGCAATTTGTCCTGAGGATGAAAGGGAAGAGGGGCAACCAATGAGAGACTAGATCTATGTGTTGGGACCCACACAGGTCACACTATTTTCCCATCAGGAAGAAGAATTAACCACAGGCTCAGCCTGCCGCCCAGAAGCAGAATAGGGCCTGAGGCAATCCCGCGCTTTTGCGGCCAGCACCCAAAAAAGCGAGTTGAAAAATGGAGCCCAGGGACACTGCCATTCACAAACCCGCAGAGTTATAAATGATAACTCTCGTCCACAAATATATTGAGGGAAGGCAACGAAGAGGATTTGAAAGCAAGGCAGAATTGCAGGAAACAGGTTTCAGGAGGTAGATTCGAATCGCCTTTAAAGCACATGAAAAGTGGCAAAACTTCGACAATGATGCCCTTGGCCAAAAAGGGCGTATGCGTTTTTTCCTGAATATATTCAGGAAAAAATGCATACGCCCTTTTTGGCCAACCAAGCAACCTGGAAAGGCAAATCAGCGCTACAAGGAAGTCTCGCTTCCCATCGGTCAAAAGGGCCATGCTGCAAAAAGTGTCAAAACCAGAAATGCAGGACAGGCCATGGAGAAATGGCAGCCTTGCTACGCTGATGGGCGGGATGTAAATTGCCAACAGCCACTCTGGAGAAGTGTACGGTGTGTCCTGAAACATCGAAAAAACACAGCTTAGGGAGCATAGGGCACGTCCACTCATGGGCGTATAAATTGGGAAAACTAAAAATCAGCAAGACACAGGCACCCCAATGTTTAGGGCTGCTCTGTTGACAAGAACCTCCACTTCATGACACCTTAAATATCCCAGGAAAGAGAAAAACGGATAAAGAAGTTGTGGTCCTTATGTACAATGGAATATCTCTCAGACATGAAATCAATGTCATAAGGCTAGTAGAAGCAAGATGAGTGGATTTAGGTACGACGATTCTAAGTGAAATAAGTCACACAGAAAAAGACACTTATCATAAGCTATCACTTATAGAGGGAATGTAAAAACCGCTACACTTGAACTGAATTACAAAACAGAACAGAGTGACACGTTTAGAAAACACACTATGGCTGCTTAACGGGAAAGGTGAGGTGGGGTGATGCATAAAACAAGGGTTTCAAATTCGCTCAGATACCGTTCCATACACCCAATATGTAATAGAAAAGACCAACTCCTTGCTCAGTGAACTGGACTCAACACCCCCTATTCACCGCACAAGAATATATGTGACTAGTAAGAATCTTAAAACCTATGTATTGATATCTGTCTGGAAGTGAGTCAATTGGGTGTAAAGCCGCATAAACACAGCCATGAAAATCAGCTAAACCCCATTATAAAAATAAATTACTTTTAAAAACCCGTAAAATAAAGACAGTGAAAGAGAGAGAAATTCTTCCAAAATTCGGTCAGGGGCTGTGATGCAACCTGGATTGACCATATCTAGACCCACAGCTGGATGAGACATAAGGGTGGACACTCTTGGGGCTTAGAGGTTGGGTGAGGTTGGGTGAGCAAACGCAGACCCTTTAAAGTAATACTGCGTGGTACGCATCCCATGGGTCCCAAATCTCCAGGTTCAAGGGCATCTTCCTACATCGAAAACATGCGTGAGAAACCCAGAAGTTGGTACACCGTGTGATTTTGAAAGGTTTCTAAAACGCACCTCATTTCTCATCTCCTTGTGCTCGGGTTCGCCATTCCAGGTACTTTACTAGCAATCTCCCTACTTGGAGAATCAGCACCTTTAACCTCCTGTTCCCTACAGGTTGCAATTTGTCCTGAGGATGAACGGGAAGAGGGGCAACCAATGAGAGACTAGATCTAGGTGTTGGGACAGGCACAGGTCACTCTATTTTCCCATAAGGAAGAAGAAATAACCACAGGCTCAGCCTGCCGCCCAGAAGCAGACTAGGGCCTGAGGCAAACCCGCGCTCTTGCGGCCAGCTACCAAAAAAGCGAGTTGAAAAACGGAGCCCAGGGACACTGCCATTCACAAACCCGCAGAGTTATAAATGATAACTCTCGTCCACAAATATATTGAGGGAAGGCAACGAAGAGGATTTGAAAGCAAGGCAGAATTGCAGGAAACAGGTTTCAGGAGGTAGATTCGAATCACATTTAAAGCACATGAAAAGTCGCTAAACGTCGAAAATGATGCCCTTGGCCAAAAAGGGCGTATGCGTTTTTTCCTGAATATATTCAGGAAAAAACGCATACGCCCTTTTTGGCCAACCAAGCAACCTGGAAAGGCAAATCAGCGCTACAAAGAAGTCTCGCTTCCCATCGGTCAAAAGGGCCATGCTGCAAAAAGTGTAAAAACCAGAAATGCAGGACAGGCCATGGAGAAATGGCAGCCTTGCTACGCTGATGGGAGGGATGTAAATTGCCAACAGCCACTCTGGAGAAGTGTACGGTGTGTCCTGAAACATCTAAAACACACAGCTTAGGGAGCATAGGGCACGTCCACTCATGGGCGTATAAATTGGGAAAACTAAAAATCAGCAAGACACAGGCACCCCAAAGTTTAGGGCTGCTCTGTTGACAAGAACCTCCACTTCATGACACCTTAAATATCCCAGGAAAGAGAAAAACGGATAAAGAAGTTGTGGTCCTTAAGTACAATGGAATATCACTCAGACATGAAATCAATGTCATAAGGCTAGAAGAAGCAAGATGAGTGGATTTAGGTACGATGATTCTAAGTGAAATAAGTCACACAGAAAAAGACACTTATCATAAGCTATCACTTATAGAGGGAATGTAAAAACCGCTACACCTGAACTGAATTACAAAACAGAACAGAGTCACACGTTTAGAAAACACACTATGGCTGCATAACGGGAAAGGTGAGGTGGGGTGATGCATAAAACAAGGGTTTCAAATTGGCTCAGATACCGTTCCATACACCCAATATGTAATAGAAAAGACCGACTTCTTGCTCAGTGAACTGGACTCAACACCCCCTATTCACCGCCCAAGAATATATATGACTAGTAAGAATCTTAAAACCTATGTATTGATATCTCTCTGGAAGTGAGTCAAGTGGGTGTAAAGCCGCATAAACACAGCCGTGAAAAGCAGCTAAACCCCATTATAAAAATAAATTACTTTTAAAAACCCGTAAAACAAAGACAGTGAAAGAGAGAGAAATTCTTCCAAAATTCGGTCAGGGGCTGTGATGCAACCTGGATTGACCATATCTAGACCCACAGCTGGATGAGACATAAGGGTGGACACTCTTGGGGTTGAGAGGTTGGGTGAGGTTGGGTGAGCAAACGCAGACCCTTTAAAGTAATACTGGGTGGTACCCATCCCATGGGTCCCAAATCTCCAGGTTCAAGGGCATCTTCCTACATCGAAAACATGCATGAGAAACCCAGAAGATGGTACACCGTGGGATTTTGAAAGGTTTCTAAAACGCACCTCATTGCTCATCTCCTTGTGTTCGGGTTCGCCATTCCAGCTACTTTACTAGCAATCTCCCTACTTGGAGAATCAGCACCTTTAACCTCCTGTTCCCTACAGGTTGCAATTTGTCCTGAGGATGAAAGGGAAGAGGGGCAACCAATGAGAGACTAGATCTATGTGTTGGGACAGACACAGGTCACACTATTTTCCCATCAGGAAGAAGAATTAACCACAGGCTCAGCCTGCCGCCCAGAAGCAGAATAGGGCCTGAGGCAATCCCGCGCTTTTGCGGCCAGCACCCAAAAAAGCGAGTTGAAAAATGGAGCCCAGGGACACTGCCATTCACAAACCCGCAGAGTTATAAATGATAACTCTCGTCCACAAATATATTGAGGGAAGGCAACGAAGAGGATTTGAAAGCAAGGCAGAATTGCAGGAAACAGGTTTCAGGAGGTAGATTCGAATCGCATTTAAAGCACTTGAAAAGTGGCAAAACATCGACAATGATGCCCTTGGCCAAAAAGGGCGTATGCGTTTTTTCCTGAATATATTCAGGAAAAAACGCATACGCCCTTTTTGGCCAACCAAGCAACCTGGAAAGGCAAATCAGCGCTACAAGGAAGTCTCGCTTCCCATCGGTCAAAAGGGCCATGCTGCAAAAAGTGTCAAAACCAGAAATGCAGGACAGGCCATGGAGAAATGGCAGCCTTGCTACGCTGATGGGCGGGATGTAAATTGCCAACAGCCACTCTGGAGAAGTGTACGGTGTGTCCTGAAACATCGAAAAAACACAGCTTAGGGAGCATAGGGCACGTCCACTCATGGGCGTATAAATTGGGAAAACTAAAAATCAGCAAGACAGAGGCACCCCAAAGTTTAGGGCTGCTCTGTTGACAAGAACCTCCACTTCATGACACCTTAAATATCCCAGGAAAGAGAAAAACGGATAAAGAAGTTGTGGTCCTTATGTACAATGCAATATCTCTCAGACATGAAATCAATGTCATAAGGCTAGTAGAAGCAAGATGAGTGGATTTAGGTACGACGATTCTAAGTGAAAGAAGTCACACAGAAAAAGACACTTATCATAAGCTATCACTTATAGAGGGAATGTAAAAACCGCTACACTTGAAATGAATTACAAAACAGAACAGAGTCACACGTTTAGAAAACACACTATGGCTGCTTAACGGGAAAGGTGAGGTGGGGTGATGCATAAAACAAGGGTTTCAAATTCGCTCAGATACCGTTCCATACACCCAATATGTAATAGAAAAGACCAACTCCTTGCTCAGTGAACTGGACTCAACACCCCCTATTCACCGCACAAGAATATATGTGACTAGTAAGAATCTTAAAACCTATGTATTGATATCTGTCTGGAAGTGAGTCAATTGGGTGTAAAGCCGCATAAACACAGCCATGAAAAGCAGCTAAACCCCATTATAAAAATAAATTACTTTTAAAAACCCGTAAAACAAAGACAGTGAAAGAGAGAAATTCTTACAAAATTCGTTCAGAGGCTGTGATGCAACCTGGATTGACCATATCTAGACCCACAGCTGGATGAGACATAAGGGTGGACACTCTTGGGGTTGAGAGGTTGGGTGAGGTTGGGTGAGCAAACGCAGACCCTTTATAGTAATACTGCGTGGTACCCATCCCATGGGTCCCAAATCTCCAGGTTCAAGGGCATCTTCCTACATCGAAAACATGCATGAGAAACCCAGAAGATGGTACACCGTGGGATTTTGAAAGGTTTCTAAAACGCACCTCATTGCTCATCTCCTTGTGTTCGGGTTCGCCATTCCAGCTACTTTACTAGCAATCTCCCTACTTGGAGAATCAGCACCTTTAACCTCCTGTTCCCTACAGGTTGCAATTTGTCCTGAGGATGAAAGGGAAGAGGGGCAACCAATGAGAGACTAGATCTATGTGTTGGGACAGACACAGGTCACACTATTTTCCCATCAGGAAGAAGAATTAACCACAGGCTCAGCCTGCCGCCCAGAAGCAGAATAGGGCCTGAGGCAATCCCGCGCTTTTGCGGCCAGCACCCAAAAAAGCGAGTTGAAAAATGGAGCCCAGGGACACTGCCATTCACAAACCCGCAGAGTTATAAATGATAACTCTCGTCCACAAATATATTGAGGGAAGGCAACGAAGAGGATTTGAAAGCAAGGCAAATTGCAGGAAACAGGTTTCAGGAGGTAGATTCGAATCGCCTTTAAAGCACATGAAAAGTGGCAAAACATCGACAATGATGCCCTTGGCCAAAAAGGGCGTATGCGTTTTTTCCTGAATATATTAAGGAAAAAACGCATACGCCCTTTTTGGCCAACCAAGCAACCTGGAAAGGCAAATCAGCGCTACAAGGAAGTCTCGCTTCCCATCGGTCAAAAGGGCCATGCTGCAAAAAGTGTCAAAACCAGAAATGCAGGACAGGCCATGGAGAAATGGCAGCCTTGCTACGCTGATGGGCGGGATGTAAATTGCCAACAGCCACTCTGGAGAAGTGTACGGTGTGTCCTGAAACATCGAAAAAACACAGCTTAGGGAGCATAGGGCACGTCCACTCATGGGCGTATAAATTGGGAAAACTAAAAATCAGCAAGACACAGGCACCCCAAAGTTTAGGGCTGCTCTGTTGACAAGAACCTCCACTTCATGACACCTTAAATATCCCAGGAAAGAGAAAAACGGATAAAGAAGTTTTGGTCCTTATGTACAATGGAATATCTCTCAGACATGAAATCAATGTCATAAGGCTAGTAGAAGCAAGATGAGTTGATTTAGGTACGACGATTCTAAGTGAAATAAGTCACACAGAAAAAGACACTTATCATAAGCTATCACTTATAGAGGGAATGTAAAAACCGCTACACTTGAACTGAATTACAAAACAGAACAGAGTGACACGTTTAGAAAACACACTATGTCTGCTTAACGGGAAAGGTGAGGTGGGGTGATGCATAAAACAAGGGTTTCAAATTCGCTCAGATACCGTTCCATACACCCAATATGTAATAGAAAAGACCAACTCCTTGCTCAGTGAACTGGACTCAACACCCCCTATTCACCGCAGAAGAATATATGTGACTAGTAAGAATCTTAAAACCTATGTATTGATATCTGTCTGGAAGTGAGTCAATTGGGTGTAAAGCCGCATAAACACAGCCATGAAAAGCAGTTAAACCCCATTATAAAAATAAATTACTTTTAAAAACCCGTAAAACAAAGACAGTGAAAGAGAGAAATTCTTACAAAATTCTTTCAGAGGCTGTGATGCAACCTGGATTGACCATATCTAGACCCACAGCTGGATGAGACATAAGGGTGGACACTCTTGGGGCTGAGAGGTTGGGTGAGGTTGGGTGAGCAAACGCAGACCCTTTAAAGTAATACTGCGTGGTACGCATCCCATGGGTCCCAAATCTCCAGGTTCAAGGGCATCTTCCTACATCGAAAACTTGCGTGAGAAACCCAGAAGTTGGTACACCGTGTGATTTTGAAAGGTTTCTAAAACGCACCTCATTTCTCATCTCCTTGTGCTCGGGGTCGCCATTCCAGGTACTTTACTAGCAATCTCCCTACTTGGAGAATCAGCACCTTTAACCTCCTGTTCCCTACAGGTTGCAATTTGTCCTGAGGATGAACGGGAAGAGGGGCAACCAATGAGAGACTAGATCTAGGTGTTGGGATAGGCACAGGTCACTCTATTTTCCCATCAGGAAGAAGAAATAACCACAGGCTCAGCCTGCCGCCCAGAAGCAGACTAGGGCCTGAGGCAAACACGCGCTCTTGCGGCCAGCTCCCAAAAAAGCGAGTTGAAAAATGGAGCCCAGGGGCACTGCCATTCACAAACCTGCAGAGTTATAAATGATAACTCTCGTCCACAAATATATTGAGGGAAGGCAGCGAAGAGGATTTGAAAGCAAGGCAGAATTGCAGGAAACAGGTTTCAGGAGGTAGATTCGAATCACATTTAAAGCACATGAAAAGTCGCAAAACGTCGACAATGATGCCCTTGGCCAAAAAGGGCGTATGCGTTTTTTCCTGAATATATTCAGGAAAAAACGCATACGCCCTTTTTGGCCAACCAAGCAACCTGGATAGGCAAATCAGCGCTACAAAGAAGTCTCGCTTCCCATCGGTCAAAAGGGCCATGCTGCAAAAAGTGTCAAAACCAGAAATGCAGGACAGGCCATGGAGAAATGGCAGCCTTGCTACGCTGATGGGCGGGATGTAAATTGCCAACAGCCACTCTGGAGAAGTGTACGGTGTGTTCTGAAACATCTAAAACACACAGCTTAGGGAGCATAGGGCACCTCCACTCATGGGTGTATAAATTGGGAAAACTAAAAATCAGCAAGACACAGGCACCCCAAAGTTTAGGGCTGCTCTGTTGACAAGAACCTCCACTTCATGACACCTTAAATATCCCAGGAAAGAGAAAAACGGATAAAGAAGTTGTGGTCCTTATGTACAATGGAATATCTCTCAGACATGAAATCAATGTCATAAGGCTAGTAGAAGCAAGATGAGTGGATTTAGGTACGACGATTCTAAGTGAAATATGTCACACAGAAAAAGACACTTATCATAAGCTATCACTTATAGAGGGAATGTAAAAACCAGTACACTTGAACTGAATTACAAAAGAGAACAGAGTCACACGTTTAGAAAACACACTATGGCTGCTTAACGGGAAAGGTGAGGTGGGGTGATGCATAAAACAAGTGTTTCAAATTCGCTCAGATACCGTTTCATACACCCAATATGTAATAGAAAAGATCAACTCCTTGCTCAGTGAACTGGACTCAACACCCCCTATTCACCGCACAAGAATATATGTGACTAGTAAGAATCTTAAAACCTATGTATTGATATCTGTCTGGAAGTGAGTCAATTGGGTGTAAAGCCGCATAAACACAGCCATGAAAAGCAGCTAACCCCCATTATAAAAATAAATTACATTTAAAAACCCGTAAAACAAAGACAGTGAAAGAGAGAAATTCTTACAAAATTCGTTCAGAGGCTGTG
This sequence comes from Eschrichtius robustus, assembly GCF_028021215.1. NCBI lineage: Eukaryota > Metazoa > Chordata > Mammalia > Artiodactyla > Eschrichtiidae > Eschrichtius > Eschrichtius robustus. The sequence goes on from NW_027175278.1 coordinate 320,179, forward strand.
ATGCAACCTGGATTGACCATATCTAGACCCACAGCTGGATGAGACATAAGGGTGGACACTCTTGGGGTTGAGAGGTTGGGTGAGGTTGGGTGAGCAAACGCAGACCCTTTAAAGTAATACTGCGTGGTACCCATCCCATGGGTCCCAAATCTCCAGGTTCAAGGGCATCTTCCTACATCGAAAACATGCATGAGAAACCCAGAAGATGGTACACCGTGGGATTTTGAAAGGTTTCTAAAACGCACCTCATTGCTCATCTCCTTGTGTTCGGGTTCGCCATTCCAGCTACTTTACTAGCAATCTCCCTACTTGGAGAATCAGCACCTTTAACCTCCTGTTCCCTACAGGTTTCAATTTGTCCTGAGGATGAAAGGGAAGAGGGGCAACCAATGAGAGACTAGATCTATGTGTTGGGACCCACACAGGTCACACTATTTTCCCATCAGGAAGAAGAATTAACCACAGGCTCAGCCTGCCGCCCAGAAGCAGAATAGGGCCTGAGGCAATCCCGCGCTTTTGCGGCCAGCACCCAAAAAAGCGAGTTGAAAAATGGAGCCCAGGGACACTGCCATTCACAAACCCGCAGAGTTATAAATGATAACTCTCGTCCACAAATATATTGAGGGAAGGCAACGAAGAGGATTTGAAAGCAAGGCAGAATTGCAGGAAACAGGTTTCAGGAGGTAGATTCGAATCGCCTTTAAAGCACATGAAAAGTGGCAAAACTTCGACAATGATGCCCTTGGCCAAAAAGGGCGTATGCGTTTTTTCCTGAATATATTCAGGAAAAAATGCATACGCCCTTTTTGGCCAACCAAGCAACCTGGAAAGGCAAATCAGCGCTACAAGGAAGTCTCGCTTCCCATCGGTCAAAAGGGCCATGCTGCAAAAAGTGTCAAAACCAGAAATGCAGGACAGGCCATGGAGAAATGGCAGCCTTGCTACGCTGATGGGCGGGATGTAAATTGCCAACAGCCACTCTGGAGAAGTGTACGGTGTGTCCTGAAACATCGAAAAAACACAGCTTAGGGAGCATAGGGCACGTCCACTCATGGGCGTATAAATTGGGAAAACTAAAAATCAGCAAGACACAGGCACCCCAATGTTTAGGGCTGCTCTGTTGACAAGAACCTCCACTTCATGACACCTTAAATATCCCAGGAAAGAGAAAAACGGATAAAGAAGTTGTGGTCCTTATGTACAATGGAATATCTCTCAGACATGAAATCAATGTCATAAGGCTAGTAGAAGCAAGATGAGTGGATTTAGGTACGACGATTCTAAGTGAAATAAGTCACACAGAAAAAGACACTTATCATAAGCTATCACTTATAGAGGGAATGTAAAAACCGCTACACTTGAACTGAATTACAAAACAGAACAGAGTGACACGTTTAGAAAACACACTATGGCTGCTTAACGGGAAAGGTGAGGTGGGGTGATGCATAAAACAAGGGTTTCAAATTCGCTCAGATACCGTTCCATACACCCAATATGTAATAGAAAAGACCAACTCCTTGCTCAGTGAACTGGACTCAACACCCCCTATTCACCGCACAAGAATATATGTGACTAGTAAGAATCTTAAAACCTATGTATTGATATCTGTCTGGAAGTGAGTCAATTGGGTGTAAAGCCGCATAAACACAGCCATGAAAATCAGCTAAACCCCATTATAAAAATAAATTACTTTTAAAAACCCGTAAAATAAAGACAGTGAAAGAGAGAGAAATTCTTCCAAAATTCGGTCAGGGGCTGTGATGCAACCTGGATTGACCATATCTAGACCCACAGCTGGATGAGACATAAGGGTGGACACTCTTGGGGCTTAGAGGTTGGGTGAGGTTGGGTGAGCAAACGCAGACCCTTTAAAGTAATACTGCGTGGTACGCATCCCATGGGTCCCAAATCTCCAGGTTCAAGGGCATCTTCCTACATCGAAAACATGCGTGAGAAACCCAGAAGTTGGTACACCGTGTGATTTTGAAAGGTTTCTAAAACGCACCTCATTTCTCATCTCCTTGTGCTCGGGTTCGCCATTCCAGGTACTTTACTAGCAATCTCCCTACTTGGAGAATCAGCACCTTTAACCTCCTGTTCCCTACAGGTTGCAATTTGTCCTGAGGATGAACGGGAAGAGGGGCAACCAATGAGAGACTAGATCTAGGTGTTGGGACAGGCACAGGTCACTCTATTTTCCCATAAGGAAGAAGAAATAACCACAGGCTCAGCCTGCCGCCCAGAAGCAGACTAGGGCCTGAGGCAAACCCGCGCTCTTGCGGCCAGCTACCAAAAAAGCGAGTTGAAAAACGGAGCCCAGGGACACTGCCATTCACAAACCCGCAGAGTTATAAATGATAACTCTCGTCCACAAATATATTGAGGGAAGGCAACGAAGAGGATTTGAAAGCAAGGCAGAATTGCAGGAAACAGGTTTCAGGAGGTAGATTCGAATCACATTTAAAGCACATGAAAAGTCGCAAAACGTCGAAAATGATGCCCTTGGCCAAAAAGGGCGTATGCGTTTTTTCCTGAATATATTCAGGAAAAAACGCATACGCCCTTTTTGGCCAACCAAGCAACCTGGAAAGGCAAATCAGCGCTACAAAGAAGTCTCGCTTCCCATCGGTCAAAAGGGCCATGCTGCAAAAAGTGTAAAAACCAGAAATGCAGGACAGGCCATGGAGAAATGGCAGCCTTGTTACGCTGATGGGCGGGATGTAAATTGCCAACAGCCACTCTGGAGAAGTGTACGGTGTGTCCTGAAACATCTAAAACACACAGCTTAGGGAGCATAGGGCACGTCCACTCATGGGCGTATAAATTGGGAAAACTAAAAATCAGCAAGACACAGGCACCCCAAAGTTTAGGGCTGCTCTGTTGACAAGAACCTCCACTTCATGACACCTTAAATATCCCAGGAAAGAGAAAAACGGATAAAGAAGTTGTGGTCCTTATGTACAATGGAATATCACTCAGACATGAAATCAATGTCATAAGGCTAGAAGAAGCAAGATGAGTGGATTTAGGTACGATGATTCTAAGTGAAATAAGTCACACAGAAAAAGACACTTATCATAAGCTATCACTTATAGAGGGAATGTAAAAACCGCTACACCTGAACTGAATTACAAAACAGAACAGAGTCACACGTTTAGAAAACACACTATGGCTGCATAACGGGAAAGGCGAGGTGGGGTGATGCATAAAACAAGGGTTTCAAATTGGCTCAGATACCGTTCCATACACCCAATATGTAATAGAAAAGACCGACTTCTTGCTCAGTGAACTGGACTCAACACCCCCTATTCACCGCCCAAGAATATATATGACTAGTAAGAATCTTAAAACCTATGTATTGATATCTCTCTGGAAGTGAGTCAAGTGGGTGTAAAGCCGCATAAACACAGCCGTGAAAAGCAGCTAAACCCCATTATAAAAATAAATTACTTTTAAAAACCCGTAAAACAAAGACAGTGAAAGAGAGAGAAATTCTTCCAAAATTCGGTCAGGGGCTGTGATGCAACCTGGATTGACCATATCTAGACCCACAGCTGGATGAGACATAAGGGTGGACACTCTTGGGGTTGAGAGGTTGGGTGAGGTTGGGTGAGCAAACGCAGACCCTTTAAAGTAATACTGGGTGGTACCCATCCCATGGGTCCCAAATCTCCAGGTTCAAGGGCATCTTCCTACATCGAAAACATGCATGAGAAACCCAGAAGATGGTACACCGTGGGATTTTGAAAGGTTTCTAAAACGCACCTCATTGCTCATCTCCTTGTGTTCGGGTTCGCCATTCCAGCTACTTTACTAGCAATCTCCCTACTTGGAGAATCAGCACCTTTAACCTCCTGTTCCCTACAGGTTGCAATTTGTCCTGAGGATGAAAGGGAAGAGGGGCAACCAATGAGAGACTAGATCTATGTGTTGGGACAGACACAGGTCACACTATTTTCCCATCAGGAAGAAGAATTAACCACAGGCTCAGCCTGCCGCCCAGAAGCAGAATAGGGCCTGAGGCAATCCCGCGCTTTTGCGGCCAGCACCCAAAAAAGCGAGTTGAAAAATGGAGCCCAGGGACACTGCCATTCACAAACCCGCAGAGTTATAAATGATAACTCTCGTCCACAAATATATTGAGGGAAGGCAACGAAGAGGATTTGAAAGCAAGGCAGAATTGCAGGAAACAGGTTTCAGGAGGTAGATTCGAATCGCCTTTAAAGCACATGAAAAGTGGCAAAACATCGACAATGATGCCCTTGGCCAAAAAGGGCGTATGCGTTTTTTCCTGAATATATTCAGGAAAAAACGCATACGCCCTTTTTGGCCAACCAAGCAACCTGGAAAGGCAAATCAGCGCTACAAGGAAGTCTCGCTTCCCATCGGTCAAAAGGGCCATGCTGCAAAAAGTGTCAAAACCAGAAATGCAGGACAGGCCATGGAGAAATGGCAGCCTTGCTACGCTGATGGGCGGGATGTAAATTGCCAACAGCCACTCTGGAGAAGTGTACGGTGTGTCCTGAAACATCGAAAAAACACAGCTTAGGGAGCATAGGGCACGTCCACTCATGGGCGTATAAATTGGGAAAACTAAAAATCAGCAAGACAGAGGCACCCCAAAGTTTAGGGCTGCTCTGTTGACAAGAACCTCCACTTCATGACACCTTAAATATCCCAGGAAAGAGAAAAACGGATAAAGAAGTTGTGGTCCTTATGTACAATGGAATATCTCTCAGACATGAAATCAATGTCATAAGGCTAATAGAAGCAAGATGAGTGGATTTAGGTACGAAGATTCTAAGTGAAATAAGTCACACAGAAAAAGACACTTATCATAAGCTATCACTTATAGAGGGAATGTAAAAACCGCTACACTTGAACTGAATTACAAAACAGAACAGAGTCACACGTTTAGAAAACACACTATGGCTGCTTAACGGGAAAGGTGAGGTGGGGTGATGCATAAAACAAGGGTTTCAAATTCGCTCAGATACCGTTACATACACCCAATATGTAATAGAAAAGACCAACTCCTTGCTCAGTGAACTGGACTCAACACCCCCTATTCACCGCACAAGAATATATATGACTAGTAAGAATCTTAAAACCTATGTATTGATATCTGTCTGGAAGTGAGTCAATTGGGTGTAAAGCCGCATAAACACAGCCATGAAAAGCAGCTAAACCCCATTATAAAAATTAATTACTTTTAAAAACCCGTAAAACAAAGACAGTGAAAGAGAGAAATTCTTACAAAATTCGTTCAGAGGCTGTGATGCAACCTGGATTGACCATATCTAGACCCACAGCTGGATGAGACATAAGGGTGGACACTCTTGGGGTTGAGAGGTTGGGTGAGGTTGGGTGAGCAAACGCAGACCCTTTAAAGTAATACTGCGTGGTACCCATCCCATGGGTCCCAAATCTCCAGGTTCAAGGGCATCTTCCTACATCGAAAACATGCATGAGAAACCCAGAAGATGGTACACCGTGTGATTTTGAAAGGTTTCTAAAACGCACCTCATTGCTCATCTCCTTGTGTTCGGGTTCGCCATTCCAGCTACTTTACTAGCAATCTCCCTACTTGGAGAATCAGCACCTTTAACCTCCTGTTCCCTACAGGTTGCAATTTGTCCTGAGGATGAAAGGGAAGAGGGGCAACCAATGAGAGACTAGATCTAGGTGTTGGGACAGGCACAGGTCACACTATTTTCCCATCAGGAAGAAGAATTAACCACAGGCTCAGCCTGCCGCCCAGAAGCAGAATAGGGCCTGAGGCAATCCCGCGCTTTTGCGGCCAGCACCCAAAAAAGCGAGTTGAAAAATGGAGCCCAGGGACACTGCCATTCACCAACCCGCAGAGTTATAAATGATAACTCTCAGCCACGAATATATTGAGGGAAGGCAACGAAGAGGATTTGAAAGCAAGGCAGAACTGCAGGAAACAGATTTCAGGAGGTAGATTCGAATCGCCTTTAAAGCACATGAAAAGCGGCCAAACGTCGACAATGATGCCCTTGGCCAAAAAGGGCGTATGCGTTTTTTCCTGAATATATTCAGGAAAAAACGCATACGCTCTTTTTGGCCAACCAAGCAACCTGGAAAGGCAAATCAGCGCTACAACGGAGTCTCGCTTCCCATTGGTCAAAAAGGCCATGCTGAAAAAAGTGTAAAAACCAGAAATGCAGGACAGGCCATGGAGAAATGGCAGCCTTGCTACGCTGATGGGCGGGATGTAAATTGCCAACAGCCACTCTGGAGAAGTGTACGGTGTGTCCTGAAACATCGAAAAAACACAGCTTAGGGAGCATAGGGCACTTCCACTCATGCGCGTATAAATTGGGAAAACTAAAAATCACCAAGACACAAGCACCCCAAAGTTTAGGGCTGCTCTGTTGAACAAGAACCTCCACTTCATGACACCTTAAATATCCCAGGAAAGAGAAAAATGGATAAAGAAGTTGTGGTCCTTATGTACAATGGAATATCACTCAGCCATGAAATCAATGTCATAAGGCTAGTAGAAGCATGATGAGTCGATTTAGGTACGACGATTCTAAGTGAAATAAGTCACACAGAAAAAGACACTTATCATAAGCTATCACTTATAGACGGAATGTAAAAACCGATACACTTGAACTGAATTACAAAACAGAACAGAGTCACACGTTTAGAAAACAAACTATGGCGGCTTAACGGGAAAGGTGAGGTGGGGTGATGCATAAAACAAGGGATTCAAATTAAATCAGATACGGTTCCATACACCCAATATGTAATAGACAAGACCTACTCCTTGCTCAGTGAACTGGACTCAACACCCCCTATTCACCGCACAAGTATATATCTGACTAGTAAGAATCTTAAAACCTATGTATTGATATCTCTCTGGAAGTGAGTCAAGTGGGTGTAAAGCCGCATACACACAGCCGTGAAAAGCAGCTAAACACCATTATAAAAATAAATTACTTTTTAAAACCTGTAAAACAAAGACAGTGAAAGAGAGAGAAATTCTTACAAAATTCGTTCAGGGGCTGTGATGCAACCTGGATTGACCATATGAAGACCCACAGCTGGATGAGACATAAGGGTGGACACTCTTGGGGCGGAGAGTTTTGGTGAGGTTGGGTGAGCAAATGCAGACCCTTTAAAGTAATACTGCGTGGTACCCATCCCATGGGTCCCAAATATCCAGGTTCAAGGGCATCTTCCTACATCGAAAACATGCATGAGAAACCCAGAAGATGGTACACTGTGTGATCGGGTAAGGTTTCTAAAACGCACCTCATTTCTCATCTCCTTGTGCTCGGGTTCGCCATTCCAGCTACTTTACTAGCAATCTCCCTACTTGGAGAATCAGCACCTTTAACCTCCTGTTCCGTACAGGTTGCAATTTGTCCTGAGGATGAACGGGAAGAGGGGCAACCAATGAGAGACTAGATCTAGGTGTTGGGACAGGCACAGGTCACTCTATTTTCCCATCAGGAAGAAGAATTAACCACAGGCTCAGCCTGCCGCCAGGAACCAGAATAGGGCCTGAGGCAATCCCGCGCTTTTGCGGCCAGCTCCCAAAAAAGCGAGTTGAAAAATGGAGCTCAGGGGCACTGCAATTCACAAACCTGCAGAGTTATAAATGATAACTCTCGTCCACAAATATATTGAGGGAAGGCAACGAAGAGAATTTGAAAGCAAGGCAGAATTGCAGGAAACAGATTTCAGGAGGTAGATTCGAATCGCGTTTAAAGCACATGAAAAGCTGCAAAACGTCGACAATGATGCCCTTGGCCAAAAAGCGCGTATGCGTTTTTTCCTGAATATATTCAGGAAAAAACGCATACGCCCTTTTTGGCCAACCAAGCAACCTGGAAAGGCAAATCAGCGCTACAAAGAAGTCTCGCTTCCCATCAGTCAAAAAGGCCATGCTGAAAAAAGTGTAAAAACCAGAAATGCAGGACAGGCCATGGAGAAATGGCAGCCTTGCTACGCTGATGGGCGGGATGTAAATTGCCAAACAGCCACTCTGGAGAAGTGTACGGTGTGTCCTGAAACATCGAAAAAACACAGCTTAGGGAGCATAGGGCACTTCCACTCATTTGCGTATAAATTGGGAAAACTAAAAATCACCAAGACTCAGGCACCCCAAAGTTTAGGGCTGCTCTGTTGACAAGAACCTCCACTTCATGACACCTTAAATATCCCAGGAAAGAGAAAAATGGATAAAGAAGTTGTGGTCCTTATGTACAATGGAATATCACTCAGACATGAAATCAATGTCCTAAGGCTAGTAGCAGCATGATGATTGGATTTAGGTACGACCATTCTAAGTGAAATAAGTCACACAGAAAAATACACTTATCATAAGATATCACTTATAGAGGGAATGTAAAAACCGTTACCCTTGAACTGAATTACAACACAGAACAGAGTCACACATTTTGAAAACACACTATGGCTGCTTAACGGGAAAGGTGAGGTAGGGTGATGCATAAAACAAGGGTTTCAAATTAGCTCAGATACCGTTCTATAAACCCAACAGGTAATAGACAAGACCTACTCCTTGCTCAGTGAACTGGACTCAACACCCCGTATTCACCGCACAAGAATATATCTAACTAGTAAGAATCTTAAAACCTATGTATTGATATCTCTCTGGAAGTGTGTCAAGTGGGTGTAAAGCCGCATAAACACAGCCGTGAAAAGCAGCTAAACCCCATTATCAAAATAAATTACTTTTACAAACCCATGAAACAAAGAGAGTGAAAGAGAGAGAAATTCTTACACAATTCGTTCGGGGGCTGTGATGCAACCTTGATTGACCATATCTAGACCCACAGCTACATGAGACATAAGGCTGGACACTCTTCGGGATGAGAGGTTTGGTGAGGTTGGGTGAGCAAACGCAGAACCTTTAAAGTAATACTGCGTGGTCCCCATATCATGGGTCCCAAATCTCCAGGTTCAAGGGCATCTTCCTACATCGAAAACATGCATGAGAAACCCAGAAGATGGTACACCGTCTGATCGGGAAAGGTTTCGGAAACGCACCTCATTTCTCATCTCCTTGTGCTCGGGTTCGCCATTCCAGCCACGTTACTAGCAATCTCCCTCCTTGGAGAATCAGCACCTTTAACCTCCTGTTCTGTACAGGTTGCAATTTGTCCTGAGAATGAACGGGAAGTGGGGGAACCAATGAGAGACTAGCTCTAGGTGTTGTGACAGGCACAGGTCACTCTTTTTTCCCATCAGAAAGAAGAATTAACCACAGGCTCAGCCTGCCCCCCGGAACCAGAATAGGGCCTGAAGCAATCCTGCGCTTTTGCGGCCAGCTCCCAAAAAAGCGAGTTGAAAAATGGAGCTCGGGGGCACTGCAATTCACAGACCTGCAGAGTTATAAATGATAACTCTCGTCCACAAATATATTGAGGGAAGGCAACGAAGAGGATTTGAAAGCAAGGCAGAATTGCAGGAAACAGCTTTCAGGAGGTAGATTCGAATCGCCTTTAAAGCACATGAAAAGCGGCAAAACGGGAACAATGATGCCCTTGGCCAAAAAGGGAGTATGCGTTTTTTCCTGAATATATTCAGGAAAAAACGCATACGCACTTTTTGGCCAACCAAGCAACCTGGAAAGGCAAATCAGCGCTACAAAGAAGTCTCGCTTCCCATCGGTCAAAGGGCCATGCTGAAAAAAGTGTACAAACCAGAAAGGCAGGACAGGCCATGGAGAAATGGGAGCCTTGCTACACTGATGGGCGAGATGTGAATTGCCAACAGGCACTCTGGAGAAGTGTACGGTGTGTCCTGAAACATCTAAAACACACTGCTTAGAGAGCATAGGGCACTTCGACTCATGGGTGTACAAATTGGGAAAACTTAAAATCAGCAAGACACAGGCACCCCAAAGATTAGGGCTGCTCTATTGACAAGAACCTCCACTTCATGAAACCTTAAATATCCCAGGAAAGAGAAAAATGGATAAAGAAGCTGTGGTCCTTATTTACAATGGAATATCACTCAGCCATGAAATCAATATCATAAGGCCAGTAGCAGCATGATGAGTGAATTTAGGTACGACGATTCTAAGTGAAATAAGTCACACAGAAAAAACCACTTATCATAAGCTATCACTTATAGAGGGATTGTAAAAACGCTACACTTGAACTGAATTACAAAACAGAACGGAGTCACACGTTTAGAAAACACACTATGGCTGCTTAACGGGGAAGGTGAGGTGGGGTGATGCATAAAACAAGGGATTCAAATTAAATCAGATACGGTTCCATACAGCCAATATGTAATAGACAAGACCTACTCCTTGCTCACTGCACTGGACTCAACACCCCCTATTCACCGCACAAATATATATATGACTAGTAAGAATCTTAAAACCTATGTATTGATATCTCTCTGGAAGTGAGTCAAGTGGGTGTAAAGCCGCATACACACAGCCGTGAAAAGCAGCTAAACCCCATTATAGAAATAAATTACTTTTAAAAACCCATAAAACAAAGACAGTGAAAGAGAGAGAAATTCTTACACAATTCGTTCAGAGGCTGTGATGCAACCTGGATTGACCATATCTAGACCCACAGCTGGATGAGACATAAGGGTGGACACTCTTGGGGCTGAAAGGTTGGGTGAGGTTGGGTGAGCAAACGCAGACCCTTTAAAGTAATACTGCCTGGTACCCATCCCATGGGTCCCAAATCTCCAGGTTCAAGGGCATCTTCCTACATCGAAAACATGCATGAGAAACCCAGAAGATCGTACACCATGTGATCGGGAAAGGTTTCTAAAATGCACCTCATTTCTCATCTCCTTGTGCTCGGCTTTGCCATTCCAGCTACTTTACTAGCAATCTCCCTACTTGGAGAAACAGCACCTTTAACCTCCTGTTCCCTACAGGTTGCAATTTGTCCTGAGGATGAACGGGAAGAGGGGCAACCAATGAGAGACTACTTCTAGGTGTTGGGACAGGCACAGGTCACTCTATTTTCCCATCAGGAAGAAGAATTAACCACAGGCTCAGCCTGCCGCCCGGAAACAGAATAGGACCTGAGGCAATCCCGCGCTTTTGCGGCCAGCTCCCAAAAAAGCCAGTTGAAAAATGGAGCTCAGGGGCACTGCAATTCACAAAGCTGCAGAGTTATAAATGTTAACTCTCAGCCACGAATATATTGAGGGAAGGCAACGAAGAGGATTTGAAAGCAAGGCAGAATTGCAGGAAACAGATTTCAGGAGGTAGATTCGAATCGCCTTTAAAGCACATGAAAAGCGGCAAAACGTCAACAATGATGCCCTTGGCCAAAAAGGGCGTATGCGTTTTTTCCTGAATATATTCAGGAAAAAACGCATACGCCCTTTTTGGCCAACCAAGCAACCTGGAGAGGCAAATCAGCGCAACAAAGAAGTCTCGCTTCCCATCGGTGAAAAGGGCAATGCTGAAAAAAGTGTAAAAAGCAGAAATGCAGGACAGGCCATGGAGAAATGGCAGCCTTGCTACGCTGATGGGCGGGATGTAAATTGCCAACAGCCACTCTGGAGAAGTGTACGGTGTGTCCTGAAACATCGAAAAAACACAGCTTAGGGAGCATAGGGCACTTCCACTCATGGGCGTATAAATTGGGAAAACTAAAAATCAGCAAGACAAAGGCACCCCAGAGTTTAGGGCTGATCTGTTGAACAAGAACCTCCACTTCATGACACCTTAAATATCCCAGGAAAGAGAAAAATGGATAAAGAATTTGTGGTCCTTATGTACAATGGAATATCACTCAGCCATGAAATCAATGTCATAAGGCTAGTAGCAGCATGATGAGTGGATTTAGGTACGAGGATTCTAAGTGAAATAAGTCACACAGAAAAAGACACTTATCATAAGCTATCACTTATAGAGGGAATGTAAACACGGCTACACTTGAACTGAATTACAAAAGAGAACAGAGTCACACGTTTAGAAAACACACTATGGCTGCTTAACGGGAAAGGTGAGGTGGGGTGATGCATAAAACAAGTGTTTCAAATTAGCTCGGTTACCGTTCCATACACCCAATATGTAATAGAAAAGACCTACTCCTTGCTCAGTGAACTAGACTCAACACCCCCTATTCACCGCACAAGAATATATCTGACTAGTGAGAATCTTAAAACCTATGTATTGATATCTCTCTGGAAGTGAGTCAAGTGGGTGTAAAGCCGCATAAACACAGCCGTGAAAAGCAGCTAAACACCATTATAAAAATAAATTACTTTTAAAAACCCGTAAAACAAAGACAGTGAAAGAGAGAAAAATTCTTACAAAATTCGTTCAGGGGCTGTGATGCCATCTGGATTGACCATATCTAGACCCACAGCTGGATGAGACATAAGGGTGGACACTCTTGGGGCTGAGAGTTTTGGTGAGGTTGGGTGAGCAAACGCAGACCCTTTAAAGTAATACTGCGTGGTACCCATCCCATGGGTCCCAAATCTCCACGTTCAAGGGCATCTTCCTACATCGAAAACATGCATGAGAAACCCAGAAGATGGTACACCGTCTGATCGGGAAAGATTTCGGAAACGCACCTCATTTCTCATCTCCTTGTGCTCGGGTTTGCCATTCCAGCCGCATTACTAGCAATCTCCCTCTTTGGAGAATCAGCACCTTTAACCTCCTGTTCTGTACAGGTTGCAATTTGTCCTGAGAATGAACGGGAAGTGGGGGAACCAATGAGAGACTAGCTCTAGGTGTTGTGACAGGCACAGGTCACTCTTTTTTCCCATCAGAAAGAAGAATTAACCACAGGCTCAGCCTGCCCCCCGGAACCAGAATAGGGCCTGACGCAATCCTGCGCTTTTGCGGCCAGCTCCCAAAAAAGCGAGTTGAGAAATGGAGCTCAGGGGCACTGCAATTCACAGACCTGCAGAGTTATAAATGATAACTCTCGTCCACAAATATATTGAGGGAAGGCAACGAAGAGGATTTGAAAGCAAGGCAAAATTGCAGGAAACAGCTTTCAGGAGGTAGATTCGAATCACATTAAAAGCACAAGAAAAGCGGCAAAACGGGAACAATGATGCCCTTGGCCAAAAAGGGAGTATGCGTTTTTTCCTGAATATATTCAATAAAAAACGCATACGCACTTTTTGGCCAACCAAGCAACCTGGAAAGGCAAATCAGCGCTACAAAGAAGTCTCGCTTCCCATCGGTCAAAGGGCCATGCTGAAAAAAGTTTACAAACCAGAAAGGCAGGACACGCCATGGAGAAATGAGAGCCTTGCTACACTGATGGGCGAGATGTGAATTGCCAACAGCCACTCTGGAGAAGTGTACGGTGTGTCCTGAAACATCTAAAACACACTGCTTAGAGAGCATAGGGCACTTCGACTCATGGGTGTACAAATTGGGAAAACTTAAAATCAGCAAGACACAGGCACCCCAAAGTTTAGGGCTGCTCTATTGACAAGAACCTCCACTTCATGACACCTTAAACATCCCAGGAAAGAGAAAAATGGATAAAGAAGCTGTGGTCCTTATGTACAATGGAATATCACTCAGCCATGAAATCAATGTCATAAGGCTAGTAGCAGCATGATGAGTGAATTTAGGTACGACGATTCTAAGTGAAATAAGTCACACAGAAAAAACCACTTATCATAAGCTATCACTTATAGAGGGAATGTAAAAACGCTACACTTGAACTGAATTACAAAACAGAACAGAGTCACACGTTTAGAAAACACACTATGGCTGCTTAACGGGAAAGGTGAGGTGGGGTGATGCATAAAACAAGGGTTTCAAATTAGCTCAGTTACCGGTCCATACACCTAATATGTAATAGACAAGACCTACTCCTTGCTCAGTGAACTGGACTCAACACCCCCTATTCACCGCCCAAGAATATATCTGACTAGTGAGAATCTTAAAACTTATGTATTGATATCTCTCTGGAAGTGAGTCTAGTGGGTGTAAAGCCGAATAAACACAGCCGTGAAAAGCAGCAAAACCCCATTGTAAAAATAAATTACTTTTAAAAACCCGTATAACAAAGACAGTGAAAGAGAGAGAAATTCTTACAAAATTCGTTCAGAGACTGTGGCGCAACCTGGACTGACCATATCTTGACCCACAGCTGGATGAGACATAAGGGTGGACACTCTTGGGGCTGAGAGGTTTGGTGAGGTTGGGTGAGCAAACGCAGACCCTTTAAAGTAATACTGCGTTGTACCCATCCCATGGGTCCCAAATCTCCAGGTTCAAGGGCATCTTCCTACATCGAAAACATGCATGAGAAACCCAGAAGATGGTACACCGTGTGATCGGGAAAGGTTTCTAAAACGCACCTCATTTCTCATCTCCTTGTGCTCGGCTTTGCCATTCCAGCTACTTTACTAGCAATCTCCCTACTGGAGAATCAGCACCTTTAACCTCCTGTTCCATACAGGTTGCAATTTGTCCTGAGGATGAACGGGAAGAGGGGCAACCAATGAGAGACTAGATCTAGGTGTTGGGACAGGCACAGGTCACTCTATTTTCCCATCAGGAAGAAGAATTAACCACAGGCTCAGCCTGCCGCCCGGAACCAGAATAGGGCCTGAGGCAATACCACGCTTTTGCGGCCAGATCCCAAAAAAGCGAGTTGAAAAATGGAGCTCAGGGGCACTGCAATTCACAAACCCGCAGAGTTATAAATGATAACTCTCGTCCACAAATATATTGAGGGAAGGCAACGAAGAGAATTTGAAAGCAAGGCAGAATTGCAGGAAACAGATTTCAGGAGGCAGATTCGAATCACCTTTAAAGCACATGAAAAGCGGCCAAACGTCGACAATGATGCCCTTGGCCAAAAAGGGCGTATGCGTTTTTTCCTGAATATATTCAGGAAAAAACGCATACGCCCTTTTTGGCCAACCAAGCAACCTGGAAAGGCAAATCAGCGCTACAAAGAAGTCTCGCTTCCCATCGGTCAAAAAGGCCATGCTGAAAAAAGTGTAAAAACCAGAAATGCAGGACAGGCCATGGAGAAATGGCAGCCTTGGTACGCTGATGGGCGGGATGTAAATTGCCAACAGCCACTCTGGAGAAGTGTACGGTGTGTCCTGAAACATCGAAAAAACACAGCGTAGGGAGCATAGGGCCCTTCCACACATGGGCGTATAAATTGGGAAAACTAAAAATCACCAAGACACAAGCACGCCAAAGTTTAGGGCTGCTCTGTTGAACAAGAAACTCCACTTCATGACACCTTAACTATCCCAGGAAAGAGGAAAATGGATAAAGAAGTTGTGGTCCTTATGTACAATGGAATATCACTCAGCCATGAAATCAATGTCATAAGGCTAGTAGAAACATGATGAGTCGATTTAGGTACGACGATTCTAAGTGAAATAAGTCACACAGAAAAAGACACTTATCATAAGCTATCACTTATAGACGGAATGTAAAAACCGCTACACTTGAACTGAATTACAAAACAGAACAGAGTCACACGTTTAGAAAACAAACTATGACTGCTTAACGGGAAAGGTGAGGAGGGGTGATGCATAAAACAAGGGATTCAAATTAGCTCAGATACGGTTCCATACACCCAATATGTAATAGACAAGACCTACTCCTTGCTCAGTGAACTGAACTCAACACCCCCTATTCACCGCACAAGAATATATCTGACTAGTAAGAATCTTAAAACCTATGTATTGATATCTCTCTGGAAGTGAGTCAAGTGGGTGTAAAGCCACATAAACACAGCCGTGAAAAGCAGCTAAACCCCATTATCAAAATAAATTTCTTTTACAAACCCATGAAACAAAGAGAGTGAAAGAGAGAGAAATTCTTACACAATTCGTTCGGGGGCTGTGATGCAACCTTGATTGACCATATCTAGACCCACAGCTACATGAGACATAAGGCTGGACACTCTTGGGGATGAGAGGTTTGGTGAGGTTGTGTGAGCAAACGCAGAACCTTTAAAGTAATACTGCGTGGTACCCATCACATGAGTCCCAAATCTCCACGTTCAAGGGCATCTTCCTACATCGAAAACATGCATGAGAAACCCAGAAGATGGTACATCGTCTGATCGGGAAAGGTTTCGGACACGCACCTCATTTCTCATCTCCTTGTGCTCGGGTTCGCCATTCCAGCCGCGTTACTAGCAATCTCCCTCCTTGGAGAATCAGCACCTTTAACCTCCTGTTCTGTACAGGTTGCAATTTGTCCTGAGAATGAACGGGAAGTGGGGGAACCAATGAGAGACTAGCTCTAGGTGTTGTGACAGGCACAGGTCACTCTTTTTTCCCATCAGAAAGAAGAATTAACCACAGGCTCAGCCTGCCCCCCGGAAACAGAAAAGGGCCTGAAGCAATCCTGCGCTTTTGCGGCCAGCTCCCAAAAAAGCGAGTTGAGAAATGGAGCTCAGGGGCACTGCAATTCACAGACCTGCAGAGTTATAAATGATAACTCTCGTCCACAAATATATTGAGGGAAGGCAACGAAGAGGATTTGAAAGCAAGGCAAAATTGCAGGAAACAGCTTTCAGGAGGTAGATTCGAATCACCTTTAAAGCACATGAAAATCGGCAAAACGGGAACAATGATGCCCTTGGCCAAAAAGGGAGTATGCGTTTTTTCCTGAATATATTCAATAAAAAACGCATACGCACTTTTTGGCCAACCAAGCAACCTGGAAAGGCAGATCAGCGCTACAAAGAAGTCTCGCTTCCCATCGGTCAAAGGGCCATGCTGAAAAAAGTTTACAAACCAGAAAGGCAGGACAGGCCATGGAGAAATGGGAGCCTTGCTACACTGATGGGCGAGATGTGAATTGCCAACAGCCACTCTGGAGAAGTGTACGGTGTGTCCTGAAACATCTAAAACACACTGCTTAGAGAGCATAGGGCACTTCGACTCATGGGTGTACAAATTGGGAAAACTTAAAATCAGCAAGACACAGGCACCCCAAAGTTTAGGGCTGCTCTATTGACAAGAACCTCCACTTCATGACAACTTAAATATCCCAGGAAAGAGAAAAATGGATAAAGAAGCTGTGGTCCTTATGTACAATGGAATATCACTCAGCCATGAAATCAATGTCATAAGGCTAGTAGCAGCATGATGAGTGAATTTAGGTACGACGATTCTAAGTGAAATAAGTCACACAGAAAAAACCACTTATCATAAGCTATCACTTATAGAGGGAATGTAAAAACGCTACACTTGAACTGAATTACAAAACAGAACAGAGTCACACGTTTAGAAAACACACTATGGCTGCTTAACGGGAAAGGTGAGGTGGGGTGATGCATAAAACAAGGGTTTCAAATTAGCTCAGTTACCGGTCCATACACCTAATATGTAATAGACAAGACCTACTCCTTGCTCAGTGAACTGGACTCAACACCCCCTATTCACCGCCCAAGAATATATCTGACTAGTGAGAATCTTAAAACTTATGTATTGATATCTCTCTGGAAGTGAGTCTAGTGGGTGTAAAGCCGAATAAACACAGCCGTGAAAAGCAGCAAAACCCCATTGTAAAAATAAATTACTTTTAAAAACCCGTATAACAAAGACAGTGAAAGAGAGAGAAATTCTTACAAAATTCGTTCAGAGGCTGTGGCGCAACCTGGATTGACCATATCTTCACCCACAGCTGGATGAGACATAAGGGTGGACACTCTTGGGGCTGAGAGGTTTGGTGAGGTTGGGTGAGCAAACGCAGACCCTTTAAAGTAATACTGCGTGGTACCCATCCCATGGGTCCCAAATCTCCAGGTTCAAGGGCATCTTCCTACATCGAAAACATGCATGAGAAACCCAGAAGATGGTACACCGTGTGATCGGGAAAGGTTTCGGAAACGCACCTCATTTCTCATCTCCTTGTGCTCGGCTTTGCCATTCCAGCTACTTTACTAGCAATCTCCCTACTTGGAGAATCAGCACCTTTAACCTCCTGTTCCATACAGGTTGCAATTTGTCCTGAGGATGAACGGGAAGAGGGGCAACCAATGAGAGACTAGATCTAGGTGTTGGGACAGGCACAGGTCACTCTATTTTCCCATCAGGAAGAAGAATTAACCACAGGCTCAGCCTGCCGCCAGGAACCAGAATAGGGCCTGAGGCAATCCCGCGCTTTTGCGGCCAGATCCCAAAAAAGCGAGTTGAAAAATGGAGCTCAGGGGCACTGCAATTCACAAACCCGCAGAGTTATAAATGATAACTCTTGTCCACAAATATACTGAGGGAAGGCAACGAAGAGAATTTGAAAGCAAGGCAGAATTGCAGGAAACAGATTTCAGGAGGTAGATTCGAATCGCCTTTAAAGCACATGAAAAGCGGCCAAACGTCGACAATGATGCCCTTGGCCAAAAAGGGCGTATGCGTTTTTTCCTGAATATATTCAGGAAAAAACGCATACGCCCTTTTTGGCCAACCAAGCAACCTGGATAGGCAAATCAGCGCTACAAAGAAGTCTCGCTTCCCATCGGTCAAAAAGCCCATGCTGAAAAAAGTGTAAAAACCAGAAATGCAGGACAGGCCATGGAGAAATGGCAGCCTTGGTACGCTGATGGGCGGGATGTAAATTGCCAACAGCCACTCTGGAGAAGTGTACGGTGTGTCCTGAAACATCAAAAAAACACAGCGTAGGGAGCATAGGGCCCTTCCACACATGGGCGTATAAATTGGGAAAACTAAAAATCACCAAGACACAAGCACCCCAAAGTTTAGGGCTGCTCTGTTGAACAAGAAACTCCACTTCATGACACCTTAACTATCCCAGGAAAGAGGAAAATGGATAAAGAAGTTGTGGTCCTTATGTACAATGGAATATCACTCAGCGATGAAATCAATGTCATAAGGCTAGTAGAAGCATGATGAGTCGATTTAGGTACGACGATTCTAAGTTAAATAAGTCACACAGAAAACGACACTTATCATAAGCTATCACTTATAGACGGAATGTAAAAACCGCTACATTTGAACTGAATTACAAAACAGAACAGAGTCACACGTTTAGAAAACACACTATGGCTTCTTAACGGGAAAGGTGAGGTGGGGTGATGCATAAAACAAGGGTTTCAAATTAGCTCAGTTACCGGTCCATACACCTAATATGTAATAGACAAGACCTACTCCTTGCTCAGTGAACTGGACTCAACACCCCCTATTCACCACACAAGAATATATCTGACGAGTAAGAATCTTAAAACCTATGTATTGATATCTCTCTGGAAGTGAGTCAAGTGGGTGTAAAGCCACATAAACTCAGCCGTGAAAACCAGCTAAACCACATTATCAAAATAAATTACTTTTACAAACCCATGAAACAAAGAGAGTGAAAGAGAGAGAAATTCTTACACAATTCTTTCGGGGGCTGTGATGCAACCTTGATTGACCATATCTAGACCCACAGCTACATGAGACATAAGGCTGGACACTCTTGGGGATGAGAGGTTTGGTGAGGTTGGGTGAGCAAACGCAGAACCTTTAAAGTAATACTGTGTGGTACCCATCCCATGAGTCCCAAATCTCCAGGTTCAAGGGCATCTTCCTACATCGAAAACATGCATGAGAAACCCAGAAGATGGTACACCGTCTGATCGGGAAAGGTTTCGGAAACGCACCTCATTTCTCATCTCCTTGTGCTCGGGTTCACCATTCCAGCCGCGTTACAAGCAATCTCCCTCCTTGGAGAATCAGCACCTTTAACCTCCTGTTCTGTACAGGTTGCAATTTGTCCTGAGAATGAACGGGAAGTGGGGGAACCAATGAGAGACTAGCTCTAGGTGTTGTGACAGGCACAGGTCACTCTTTTTTCCCATCAGAAAGAAGAATTAACCACAGGCTCAGCCTGCCCCCCCGAACCAGAATAGGGCCTGAAGCAATCCTGTGCTTTTGCGGCCAGCTCCCAAAAAAGTGAGTTGAGAAATGGAGCTCAGGGGCACTGCAATTCACAGACCTGCAGAGTTATAAATGATAACTCTCGTCCACAAATATATTGAGGGAAGGCAACGAAGAGGATTTGTAAGCAAGGCAAAATTGCAGGAAACAGCTTTCAGGAGGTAGATTCGAATCACCTTTAAAGCACATGAAAAGCGGCAAAACGGGAACAATGATGCCCTTGGCCAAAAAGGGAGTATGCGTTTTTTCCTGAATATATTCAATAAAAAACGCATACGCACTTTTTGGCCAACCAAGCAACCTGGAAAGGCAGATCAGCGCTACAAAGAAGTCTCGCTTCCCATCGGTCAAAGGGCCATGCTGAAAAAAGTTTACAAACCAGAAAGGCAGGACAGGCCATGGAGAAATGGGAGCCTTGCTACACTGATGGGCGAGATGTGAATTGCCAACAGCCACTCTGGAGAAGTGTACGGTGTGTCCTGAAACATCTAAAACACACTGCTTAGAGAGCATAGGGCACTTCGACTCATGGGTGTACAAATTGGGAAAACTTAAAATCAGCAAGACACAGGCACCCCAAAGTTTAGGGCTGCTCTATTGACAAGAACCTCCACTTCATGACACCTTAAATATCCCAGGAAAGAGAAAAATGGATAAAGAAGCTGTGGTCCTTATGTACAATGGAATATCACTCAGCCATGAAATCAATGTCATAAGGCTAGTAGCAGCATGATGAGTGAATTTAGGTACGACGATTCTAAGTGAAATAAGTCACACAGAAAAAACCACTTATCATAAGCTATCACTTATAGAGGGAATGTAAAAACGCTACACTTGAACTGAATTACAAAACAGAACAGAGTCACACGTTTAGAAAACACACTATGGCTGCTTAACGGGAAAGGTGAGGTGGGGTGATGCATAAAACAAGGGTTTCAAATTAGCTCAGTTACCGGTCCATACACCTAATATGTAATAGACAAGACCTACTCCTTGCTCAGTGAACTGGACTCAACACCCCCTATTCACCGCCCAAGAATATATCTGACTAGTGAGAATCTTAAAACTTATGTATTGATATCTCTCTGGAAGTGAGTCTAGTGGGTGTAAAGCCGAATAAACACAGCCGTGAAAAGCAGCAAAACCCCATTGTAAAAATAAATTACTTTTAAAAACCCGTATAACAAAGACAGTGAAAGAGAGAGAAATTCTTACAAAATTCGTTCAGAGGCTGTGGCGCAACCTGGATTGACCATATCTTCACCCACAGCTGGATGAGACATAAGGGTGGACACTCTTGGGGCTGAGAGGTTTGGTGAGGTTGGGTGAGCAAACGCAGACCCTTTAAAGTAATACTGCGTGGTACCCATCCCATGGGTCCCAAATCTCCAGGTTCAAGGGCATCTTCCTACATCGAAAACATGCATGAGAAACCCAGAAGATGGTACACCGTGTGATCGGGAAAGGTTTCGGAAACGCACCTCATTTCTCATCTCCTTGTGCTCGGCTTTGCCATTCCAGCTACTTTACTAGCAATCTCCCTACTTGGAGAATCAGCACCTTTAACCTCCTGTTCCATACAGGTTGCAATTTGTCCTGAGGATGAACGGGAAGAGGGGCAACCAATGAGAGACTAGATCTAGGTGTTGGGACAGGCACAGGTCACTCTATTTTCCCATCAGGAAGAAGAATTAACCACAGGCTCAGCCTGCCGCCAGGAACCAGAATAGGGCCTGAGGCAATCCCACGCTTTTGCGGCCAGATCCCAAAAAAGCGAGTTGAAAAATGGAGCTCAGGGGCACTGCAATTCACAAACCCGCAGAGTTATAAATGATAACTCTTGTCCACAAATATACTGAGGGAAGGCAACGAAGAGAATTTGAAAGCAAGGCAGAATTGCAGGAAACAGATTTCAGGAGGTAGATTCGAATCGCCTTTAAAGCACATGAAAAGCGGCCAAACGTCGACAATGATGCCCTTGGCCAAAAAGGGCGTATGCGTTTTTTCCTGAATATATTCAGGAAAAAACGCATACGCCCTTTTTGGCCAACCAAGCAACCTGGATAGGCAAATCAGCGCTACAAAGAAGTCTCGCTTCCCATCGGTCAAAAAGGCCATGCTGAAAAAAGTGTAAAAACCAGAAATGCAGGACAGGCCATGGAGAAATGGCAGCCTTGGTACGCTGATGGGCGGGATGTAAATTGCCAACAGCCACTCTGGAGAAGTGTACGGTGTGTCTTGAAACATCAAAAAAACACAGCGTAGGGAGCATAGGGCCCTTCCACACATGGGCGTATAAATTGGGAAAACTAAAAATCACCAAGACACAAGCACCCCAAAGTTTAGGGCTGCTCTGTTGAACAAGAAACTCCACTTCATGACACCTTAACTATCCCAGGAAAGAGGAAAATGGATAAAGAAGTTGTGGTCCTTATGTACAATGGAATATCACTCAGCGATGAAATCAATGTCATAAGGCTAGTAGAAGCATGATGAGTCGATTTAGGTACGACGATTCTAAGTTAAATAAGTCACACAGAAAACGACACTTATCATAAGCTATCACTTATAGACGGAATGTAAAAACCGCTACATTTGAACTGAATTACAAAACAGAACAGAGTCACACGTTTAGAAAACACACTATGGCTTCTTAACGGGAAAGGTGAGGTGGGGTGATGCATAAAACAAGGGTTTCAAATTAGCTCAGTTACCGGTCCATACACCTAATATGTAATAGACAAGACCTACTCCTTGCTCAGTGAACTGGACTCAACACCCCCTATTCACCACACAAGAATATATCTGACGAGTAAGAATCTTAAAACCTATGTATTGATATCTCTCTGGAAGTGAGTCAAGTGGGTGTAAAGCCACATAAACTCAGCCGTGAAAAGCAGCTAAACCACATTATCAAAATAAATTACTTTTACAAACCCATGAAACAAAGAGAGTGAAAGAGAGAGAAATTCTTACACAATTCTTTCGGGGGCTGTGATGCAACCTTGATTGACCATATCTAGACCCACAGCTACATGAGACATAAGTCTGGACACTCTTGGGGATGAGAGGTTTGGTGAGGTTGGGTGAGCAAATGCAGAACCTTTAAAGTAATACTGTGTGGTACCCATCCCATGAGTCCCAAATCTCCAGGTTCAAGGGCATCTTCCTACATCGAAAACATGCATGAGAAACCCAGAAGATGGTACACCGTCTGATCGGGAAAGGTTTCGGAAACGCACCTCATTTCTCATCTCCTTGTGCTCGGGTTCGCCATTCCAGCCGCGTTACTAGCAATCTCCCTCCTTGGAGAATCAGCACCTTTAACCTCCTGTTCTGTACAGGTTGCAATTTGTCCTGAGAATGAACGGGAAGTGGGGGAACCAATGAGAGACTAGCTCTAGGTGTTGTGACAGGCACAGGTCACTCTTTTTTCCCATCAGAAAGAAGAATTAACCACAGGCTCAGCCTGCCCCCCCGAACCAGAATAGGGCCTGAAGCAATCCTGTGCTTTTGCGGCCAGCTCCCAAAAAAGCGAGTTGAGAAATGGAGCTCAGGGGCACTGCAATTCACAGACCTGCAGAGTTATAAATGATAACTCTCGTCCACAAATATATTGAGGTAAGGCAACGAAGAGGATTTGAAAGCAAGGCAAAATTGCAGGAAACAGCTTTCAGGAGGTAGATTCGAATCACCTTTAAAGCACATGAAAAGCGGCAAAACGGGAACAATGATGCCCTTGGCCAAAAAGGGAGTATGCGTTTTTTCCTGAATATATTCAATAAAAAACGCATACGCACTTTTTGGCCAACCAAGCAACCTGGAAAGGCAGATCAGCGCTACAAAGAAGTCTCACTTCCCATCGGTCAAAGGGCCATGCTGAAAAAAGTTTACAAACCAGAAAGGCAGGACAGGCCATGGAGAAATGGGAGCCTTGCTACACTGATGGGCGAGATGTGAATTGCCAACAGCCACTCTGGAGAAGTGTACGGTGTGTCCTGAAACATCTAAAACACACTGCTTAGAGAGCATAGGGCACTTCGACTCATGGGTGTACAAATTGGGAAAACTTAAAATCAGCAAGACACAGGCACCCCAAAGTTTAGGGCTGCTCTATTGACAAGAACCTCCACTTCATGACACCTTAAATATCCCAGGAAAGAGAAAAATGGATAAAGAAGCTGTGGTCCTTATGTACAATGGAATATCACTCAGCCATGAAATCAATGTCATAAGGCTAGTAGCAGCATGATGAGTGAATTTAGGTACGACGATTCTAAGTGAAATAAGTCACACAGAAAAAACCACTTATCATAAGCTATCACTTATAGAGGGAATGTAAAAACGCTACACTTGAACTGAATTACAAAACAGAACAGAGTCACACGTTTAGAAAACACACTATGGCTGCTTAACGGGAAAGGTGAGGTGGGGTGATGCATAAAACAAGGGTTTCAAATTAGCTCAGTTACCGGTCCATACACCTAATATGTAATAGACAAGACCTACTCCTTGCTCAGTGAACTGGACTCAACACCCCCTATTCACCGCCCAAGAATATATCTGACTAGTGAGAATCTTAAAACTTATGTATTGATATCTCTCTGGAAGTGAGTCTAGTGGGTGTAAAGCCGAATAAACACAGCCGTGAAAAGCAGTAAAACCCCATTGTAAAAATAAATTACTTTTAAAAACCCGTATAACAAAGACAGTGAAAGAGAGAGAAATTCTTACAAAATTCGTTCAGAGGCTGTGGCGCAACCTGGATTGACCATATCTTGACCCACAGCTGGATGAGACATAAGGGTGGACACTCTTGGGGCTGAGAGGTTGGGTGAGGTTGGGTGAGCAAACGCAGACCCTTTAAAGTAATACTGCGTGGTACCCATCCCATGGGTCCCAAATCTCCAGGTTCAAGGGCATCTTCCTACATCGAAAACATGCATGAGAAACCCAGAAGATGGTACACCGTGTGATCGGGAAAGGTTTCGGAAACGCACCTCATTTCTCATCTCCTTGTGCTCGGCTTTGCCATTCCAGCTACTTTACTAGCAATCTCCCTACTTGGAGAATCAGCACCTTTAACCTCCTGTTCCATACAGGTTGCAATTTGTCCTGAGGATGAACGGGAAGAGGGGCAACCAATGAGAGACTAGATCTAGGTGTTGGGACAGGCACAGGTCACTCTATTTTCCCATCAGGAAGAAGAATTAACCACAGGCTCAGCCTGCCGCCAGGAACCAGAATAGGGCCTGAGGCAATCCCACGCTTTTGCGGCCAGATCCCAAAAAAGCGAGTTGAAAAATGGAGCTCAGGGGCACTGCAATTCACAAACCCGCAGAGTTATAAATGATAACTCTTGTCCACAAATATACTGAGGGAAGGCAACGAAGAGAATTTGAAAGCAAGGCAGAATTGCAGGAAACAGATTTCAGGAGGTAGATTCGAATCGCCTTTAAAGCACATGAAAAGCGGCCAAACGTCGACAATGATGCCCTTGGCCAAAAAGGGCGTATGCGTTTTTTCCTGAATATATTCAGGAAAAAACGCATACGCCCTTTTTGGCCAACCAAGCAACCTGGATAGGCAAATCAGCGCTACAAAGAAGTCTCGCTTCCCATCGGTCAAAAAGGCCATGCTGAAAAAAGTGTAAAAACCAGAAATGCAGGACAGGCCATGGAGAAATGGCAGCCTTGGTACGCTGATGGGCGGGATGTAAATTGCCAACAGCCACTCTGGAGAAGTGTACGGTGTGTCCTGAAACATCGAAAAAACACAGCGTAGGGAGCATAGGGCCCTTCCACACATGGGCGTATAAATTGGGAAAACTAAAAATCACCAAGACACAAGCACCCCAAAGTTTAGGGCTGCTCTGTTGAACAAGAAACTCCACTTCATGACACCTTAACTATCCCAGGAAAGAGGAAAATGGATAAAGAAGTTGTGGTCCTTATGTACAATGGAATATCACTCAGCGATGAAATCAATGTCATAAGGCTAGTAGAAGCATGATGAGTCGATTTAGGTACGACGATTCTAAGTTAAATAAGTCACACAGAAAACGACACTTATCATAAGCTATCACTTATAGACGGAATGTAAAAACCGCTACATTTGAACTGAATTACAAAACAGAACAGAGTCACACGTTTAGAAAACACACTATGGCTGCTTAACGGGAAAGGTGAGGTGGGGTGATGCATAAAACAAGGGTTTCAAATTAGCTCAGTTACCGGTCCATACACCTAATATGTAATAGACAAGACCTACTCCTTGCTCAGTGAACTGGACTCAACACCCCCTATTCACCACACAAGAATATATCTGACGAGTAAGAATCTTAAAACCTATGTATTGATATCTCTCTGGAAGTGAGTCAAGTGGGTGTAAAGCCACATAAACTCAGCCGTGAAAACCAGCTAAACCACATTATCAAAATAAATTACTTTTACAAACCCATGAAACAAAGAGAGTGAAAGAGAGAGAAATTCTTACACAATTCTTTCGGGGGCTGTGATGCAACCTTGATTGACCATATCTAGACCCACAGCTACATGAGACATAAGTCTGGACACTCTTGGGGATGAGAGGTTTGGTGAGGTTGGGTGAGCAAATGCAGAACCTTTAAAGTAATACTGTGTGGTACCCATCCCATGAGTCCCAAATCTCCAGGTTCAAGGGCATCTTCCTACATCGAAAACATGCATGAGAAACCCAGAAGATGGTACACCGTCTGATCGGGAAAGGTTTCGGAAACGCACCTCATTTCTCATCTCCTTGTGCTCGGGTTCGCCATTCCAGCCGCGTTACTAGCAATCTCCCTCCTTGGAGAATCAGCACCTTTAACCTCCTGTTCTGTACAGGTTGCAATTTGTCCTGAGAATGAACGGGAAGTGGGGGAACCAATGAGAGACTAGCTCTAGGTGTTGTGACAGGCACAGGTCACTCTTTTTTCCCATCAGAAAGAAGAATTAACCACAGGCTCAGCCTGCCCCCCCGAACCAGAATAGGGCCTGAAGCAATCCTGTGCTTTTGCGGCCAGCTCCCAAAAAAGCGAGTTGAGAAATGGAGCTCAGGGGCACTGCAATTCACAGACCTGCAGAGTTATAAATGATAACTCTCGTCCACAAATATATTGAGGTAAGGCAACGAAGAGGATTTGAAAGCAAGGCAAAATTGCAGGAAACAGCTTTCAGGAGGTAGATTCGAATCACCTTTAAAGCACATGAAAAGCGGCAAAACGGGAACAATGATGCCCTTGGCCAAAAAGGGAGTATGCGTTTTTTCCTGAATATATTCAATAAAAAACGCATACGCACTTTTTGGCCAACCAAGCAACCTGGAAAGGCAGATCAGCGCTACAAAGAAGTCTCACTTCCCATCGGTCAAAGGGCCATGCTGAAAAAAGTTTACAAACCAGAAAGGCAGGACAGGCCATGGAGAAATGGGAGCCTTGCTACACTGATGGGCGAGATGTGAATTGCCAACAGCCACTCTGGAGAAGTGTACGGTGTGTCCTGAAACATCTAAAACACACTGCTTAGAGAGCATAGGGCACTTCGACTCATGGGTGTACAAATTGGGAAAACTTAAAATCAGCAAGACACAGGCACCCCAAAGTTTAGGGCTGCTCTATTGACAAGAACCTCCACTTCATGACACCTTAAATATCCCAGGAAAGAGAAAAATGGATAAAGAAGCTGTGGTCCTTATGTACAATGGAATATCACTCAGCCATGAAATCAATGTCATAAGGCTAGTAGCAGCATGATGAGTGAATTTAGGTACGACGATTCTAAGTGAAATAAGTCACACAGAAAAAACCACTTATCATAAGCTATCACTTATAGAGGGAATGTAAAAACGCTACACTTGAACTGAATTACAAAACAGAACAGAGTCACACGTTTAGAAAACACACTATGGCTGCTTAACGGGAAAGGTGAGGTGGGGTGATGCATAAAACAAGGGTTTCAAATTAGCTCAGTTACCGGTCCATACACCTAATATGTAATAGACAAGACCTACTCCTTGCTCAGTGAACTGGACTCAACACCCCCTATTCACCGCCCAAGAATATATCTGACTAGTGAGAATCTTAAAACTTATGTATTGATATCTCTCTGGAAGTGAGTCTAGTGGGTGTAAAGCCGAATAAACACAGCCGTGAAAAGCAGTAAAACCCCATTGTAAAAATAAATTACTTTTAAAAACCCGTATAACAAAGACAGTGAAAGAGAGAGAAATTCTTACAAAATTCGTTCAGAGGCTGTGGCGCAACCTGGATTGACCATATCTTGACCCACAGCTGGATGAGACATAAGGGTGGACACTCTTGGGGCTGAGAGGTTGGGTGAGGTTGGGTGAGCAAACGCAGACCCTTTAAAGTAATACTGCGTGGTACCCATCCCATGGGTCCCAAATCTCCAGGTTCAAGGGCATCTTCCTACATCGAAAACATGCATGAGAAACCCAGAAGATGGTACACCGTGTGATCGGGAAAGGTTTCGGAAACGCACCTCATTTCTCATCTCCTTGTGCTCGGCTTTGCCATTCCAGCTACTTTACTAGCAATCTCCCTACTTGGAGAATCAGCACCTTTAACCTCCTGTTCCATACAGGTTGCAATTTGTCCTGAGGATGAACGGGAAGAGGGGCAACCAATGAGAGACTAGATCTAGGTGTTGGGACAGGCACAGGTCACTCTATTTTCCCATCAGGAAGAAGAATTAACCACAGGCTCAGCCTGCCGCCAGGAACCAGAATAGGGCCTGAGGCAATCCCACGCTTTTGCGGCCAGATCCCAAAAAAGCGAGTTGAAAAATGGAGCTCAGGGGCACTGCAATTCACAAACCCGCAGAGTTATAAATGATAACTCTTGTCCACAAATATACTGAGGGAAGGCAACGAAGAGAATTTGAAAGCAAGGCAGAATTGCAGGAAACAGATTTCAGGAGGTAGATTCGAATCGCCTTTAAAGCACATGAAAAGCGGCCAAACGTCGACAATGATGCCCTTGGCCAAAAAGGGCGTATGCGTTTTTTCCTGAATATATTCAGGAAAAAACGCATACGCCCTTTTTGGCCAACCAAGCAACCTGGATAGGCAAATCAGCGCTACAAAGAAGTCTCGCTTCCCATCGGTCAAAAAGGCCATGCTGAAAAAAGTGTAAAAACCAGAAATGCAGGACAGGCCATGGAGAAATGGCAGCCTTGGTACGCTGATGGGCGGGATGTAAATTGCCAACAGCCACTCTGGAGAAGTGTACGGTGTGTCCTGAAACATCGAAAAAACACAGCGTAGGGAGCATAGGGCCCTTCCACACATGGGCGTATAAATTGGGAAAACTAAAAATCACCAAGACACAAGCACCCCAAAGTTTAGGGCTGCTCTGTTGAACAAGAAACTCCACTTCATGACACCTTAACTATCCCAGGAAAGAGGAAAATGGATAAAGAAGTTGTGGTCCTTATGTACAATGGAATATCACTCAGCGATGAAATCAATGTCATAAGGCTAGTAGAAGCATGATGAGTCGATTTAGGTACGACGATTCTAAGTTAAATAAGTCACACAGAAAACGACACTTATCATAAGCTATCACTTATAGACGGAATGTAAAAACCGCTACATTTGAACTGAATTACAAAACAGAACAGAGTCACACGTTTAGAAAACACACTATGGCTGCTTAACGGGAAAGGTGAGGTGGGGTGATGCATAAAACAAGGGTTTCAAATTAGCTCAGTTACCGGTCCATACACCTAATATGTAATAGACAAGACCTACTCCTTGCTCAGTGAACTGGACTCAACACCCCCTATTCACCACACAAGAATATATCTGACGAGTAAGAATCTTAAAACCTATGTATTGATATCTCTCTGGAAGTGAGTCAAGTGCGTGTAAAGCCACATAAACTCAGCCGTGAAAACCAGCTAAACCACATTATCAAAATAAATTACTTTTACAAACCCATGAAACAAAGAGAGTGAAAGAGAGAGAAATTCTTACACAATTCTTTCGGGGGCTGTGATGCAACCTTGATTGACCATATCTAGACCCACAGCTACATGAGACATAAGGCTGGACACTCTTGGGGATGAGAGGTTTGGTGAGGTTGGGTGAGCAAATGCAGAACCTTTAAAGTAATACTGTGTGGTACCCATCCCATGAGTCCCAAATCTCCAGGTTCAAGGGCATCTTCCTACATCGAAAACATGCATGAGAAACCCAGAAGATGGTACACCGTCTGATCGGGAAAGGTTTCGGAAACGCACCTCATTTCTCATCTCCTTGTGCTCGGGTTCGCCATTCCAGCCGCGTTACTAGCAATCTCCCTCCTTGGAGAATCAGCACCTTTAACCTCCTGTTCTGTACAGGTTGCAATTTGTCCTGAGAATGAACGGGAAGTGGGGGAACCAATGAGAGACTAGCTCTAGGTGTTGTGACAGGCACAGGTCACTCTTTTTTCCCATCAGAAAGAAGAATTAACCACAGGCTCAGCCTGCCCCCCCGAACCAGAATAGGGCCTGAAGCAATCCTGTGCTTTTGCGGCCAGCTCCCAAAAAAGCGAGTTGAGAAATGGAGCTCAGGGGCACTGCAATTCACAGACCTGCAGAGTTATAAATGATAACTCTCGTCCACAAATATATTGAGGGAAGGCAACGAAGAGGATTTGAAAGCAAGGCAAAATTGCAGGAAACAGCTTTCAGGAGGTAGATTCGAATCGCCTTTAAAGCACATGAAAAGCGGCAAAACGGGAACAATGATGCCCTTGGCCAAAAAGGGAGTATGCGTTTTTTCCTGAATATATTCAATAAAAAACGCATACGCACTTTTTGGCCAACCAAGCAACCTGGAAAGGCAGATCAGCGCTACAAAGAAGTCTCGCTTCCCATCGGTCAAAGGGCCATGCTGAAAAAAGTTTACAAACCAGAAAGGCAGGACAGGCCATGGAGAAATGGGAGCCTTGCTACACTGATGGGCGAGATGTGACTTGCCAACAGCCACTCTGGAGAAGTGTACGGTGTGTCCTGAAACATCTAAAACACACTGCTTAGAGAGCATAGGGCACTTCGACTCATGGGTGTACAAATTGGGAAAACTTAAAATCAGCAAGACACAGGCACCCCAAAGTTTAGGGCTGCTCTATTGACAAGAACCTCCACTTCATGACACCTTAAATATCCCAGGAAAGAGAAAAATGGATAAAGAAGCTGTGGTCCTTATGTACAATGGAATATCACTCAGCCATGAAATCAATGTCATAAGGCTAGTAGCAGCATGATGAGTGAATTTAGGTACGACGATTCTAAGTGAAATAAGTCACACAGAAAAAACCACTTATCATAAGCTATCACTTATAGAGGGAATGTAAAAACGCTACACTTGAACTGAATTACAAAACAGAACAGAGTCACACGTTTAGAAAACACACTATGGCTGCTTAACGGGAAAGGTGAGGTGGGGTGATGCATAAAACAAGGGTTTCAAATTAGCTCAGTTACCGGTCCATACACCTAATATGTAATAGACAAGACCTACTCCTTGCTCAGTGAACTGGACTCAACACCCCCTATTCACCGCCCAAGAATATATCTGACTAGTGAGAATCTTAAAACTTATGTATTGATATCTCTCTGGAAGTGAGTCTAGTGGGTGTAAAGCCGAATAAACACAGCCGTGAAAAGCAGTAAAACCCCATTGTAAAAATAAATTACTTTTAAAAACCCGTATAACATAGACAGTGAAAGAGAGAGAAATTCTTACAAAATTCGTTCAGAGGCTGTGGCGCAACCTGGATTGACCATATCTTGACCCACAGCTGGATGAGACATAAGGGTGGACACTCTTGGGGCTGAGAGGTTGGGTGAGGTTGGGTGAGCAAACGCAGACCCTTTAAAGTAATACTGCGTGGTACCCATCCCATGGGTCCCAAATCTCCAGGTTCAAGGGCATCTTCCTACATCGAAAACATGCATGAGAAACCCAGAAGATGGTACACCGTGTGATCGGGAAAGGTTTCGGAAACGCACCTCATTTCTCATCTCCTTGTGCTCGGCTTTGCCATTCCAGCTACTTTACTAGCAATCTCCCTACTTGGAGAATCAGCACCTTTAACCTCCTGTTCCATACAGGTTGCAATTTGTCCTGAGGATGAACGGGAAGAGGGGCAACCAATGAGAGACTAGATCTAGGTGTTGGGACAGGCACAGGTCACTCTATTTTCCCATCAGGAAGAAGAATTAACCACAGGCTCAGCCTGCCGCCAGGAACCAGAATAGGGCCTGAGGCAATCCCGCGCTTTTGCGGCCAGATCCCAAAAAAGCGAGTTGAAAAATGGAGCTCAGGGGCACTGCAATTCACAAACCCGCAGAGTTATAAATGATAACTCTTGTCCACAAATATACTGAGGGAAGGCAACGAAGAGAATTTGAAAGCAAGGCAGAATTGCAGGAAACAGATTTCAGGAGGTAGATTCGAATCGCCTTTAAAGCACATGAAAAGCGGCCAAACGTCGACAATGATGCCCTTGGCCAAAAAGGGCGTATGCGTTTTTTCCTGAATATATTCAGGAAAAAACGCATACGCCCTTTTTGGCCAACCAAGCAACCTGGATAGGCAAATCAGCGCTACAAAGAAGTCTCGCTTCCCATCGGTCAAAAAGGCCATGCTGAAAAAAGTGTAAAAACCAGAAATGCAGGACAGGCCATGGAGAAATGGCAGCCTTGGTACGCTGATGGGCGGGATGTAAATTGCCAACAGCCACTCTGGAGAAGTGTACGGTGTGTCCTGAAACATCGAAAAAACACAGCGTAGGGAGCATAGGGCCCTTCCACACATGGGCGTATAAATTGGGAAAACTAAAAATCACCAAGACACAAGCACCCCAAAGTTTAGGGCTGCTCTGTTGAACAAGAAACTCCACTTCATGACACCTTAACTATCCCAGGAAAGAGGAAAATGGATAAAGAAGTTGTGGTCCTTATGTACAATGGAATATCACTCAGCGATGAAATCAATGTCATAAGGCTAGTAGAAGCATGATGAGTCGATTTAGGTACGACGATTCTAAGTTAAATAAGTCACACAGAAAACGACACTTATCATAAGCTATCACTTATAGACGGAATGTAAAAACCGCTACATTTGAACTGAATTACAAAACAGAACAGAGTCACACGTTTAGAAAACACACTATGGCTGCTTAACGGGAAAGGTGAGGTGGGGTGATGCATAAAACAAGGGTTTCAAATTAGCTCAGTTACCGGTCCATACACCTAATATGTAATAGACAAGACCTACTCCTTGCTCAGTGAACTGGACTCAACACCCCCTATTCACCACACAAGAATATATCTGACGAGTAAGAATCTTAAAACCTATGTATTGATATCTCTCTGGAAGTGAGTCAAGTGCGTGTAAAGCCACATAAACTCAGCCGTGAAAACCAGCTAAACCACATTATCAAAATAAATTACTTTTACAAACCCATGAAACAAAGAGAGTGAAAGAGAGAGAAATTCTTACACAATTCTTTCGGGGGCTGTGATGCAACCTTGATTGACCATATCTAGACCCACAGCTACATGAGACATAAGGCTGGACACTCTTGGGGATGAGAGGTTTGGTGAGGTTGGGTGAGCAAATGCAGAACCTTTAAAGTAATACTGTGTGGTACCCATCCCATGAGTCCCAAATCTCCAGGTTCAAGGGCATCTTCCTACATCGAAAACATGCATGAGAAACCCAGAAGATGGTACACCGTCTGATCGGGAAAGGTTTCGGAAACGCACCTCATTTCTCATCTCCTTGTGCTCGGGTTCGCCATTCCAGCCGCGTTACTAGCAATCTCCCTCCTTGGAGAATCAGCACCTTTAACCTCCTGTTCTGTACAGGTTGCAATTTGTCCTGAGAATGAACGGGAAGTGGGGGAACCAATGAGAGACTAGCTCTAGGTGTTGTGACAGGCACAGGTCACTCTTTTTTCCCATCAGAAAGAAGAATTAACCACAGGCTCAGCCTGCCCCCCCGAACCAGAATAGGGCCTGAAGCAATCCTGTGCTTTTGCGGCCAGCTCCCAAAAAAGCGAGTTGAGAAATGGAGCTCAGGGGCACTGCAATTCACAGACCTGCAGAGTTATAAATGATAACTCTCGTCCACAAATATATTGAGGGAAGGCAACGAAGAGGATTTGAAAGCAAGGCAAAATTGCAGGAAACAGCTTTCAGGAGGTAGATTCGAATCGCCTTTAAAGCACATGAAAAGCGGCAAAACGGGAACAATGATGCCCTTGGCCAAAAAGGGAGTATGCGTTTTTTCCTGAATATATTCAATAAAAAACGCATACGCACTTTTTGGCCAACCAAGCAACCTGGAAAGGCAGATCAGCGCTACAAAGAAGTCTCGCTTCCCATCGGTCAAAGGGCCATGCTGAAAAAAGTTTACAAACCAGAAAGGCAGGACAGGCCATGGAGAAATGGGAGCCTTGCTACACTGATGGGCGAGATGTGACTTGCCAACAGCCACTCTGGAGAAGTGTACGGTGTGTCCTGAAACATCTAAAACACACTGCTTAGAGAGCATAGGGCACTTCGACTCATGGGTGTACAAATTGGGAAAACTTAAAATCAGCAAGACACAGGCACCCCAAAGTTTAGGGCTGCTCTATTGACAAGAACCTCCACTTCATGACACCTTAAATATCCCAGGAAAGAGAAAAATGGATAAAGAAGCTGTGGTCCTTATGTACAATGGAATATCACTCAGCCATGAAATCAATGTCATAAGGCTAGTAGCAGCATGATGAGTGAATTTAGGTACGACGATTCTAAGTGAAATAAGTCACACAGAAAAAACCACTTATCATAAGCTATCACTTATAGAGGGAATGTAAAAACGCTACACTTGAACTGAATTACAAAACAGAACAGAGTCACACGTTTAGAAAACACACTATGGCTGCTTAACGGGAAAGGTGAGGTGGGGTGATGCATAAAACAAGGGTTTCAAATTAGCTCAGTTACCGGTCCATACACCTAATATGTAATAGACAAGACCTACTCCTTGCTCAGTGAACTGGACTCAACACCCCCTATTCACCGCCCAAGAATATATCTGACTAGTGAGAATCTTAAAACTTATGTATTGATATCTCTCTGGAAGTGAGTCTAGTGGGTGTAAAGCCGAATAAACACAGCCGTGAAAAGCAGTAAAACCCCATTGTAAAAATAAATTACTTTTAAAAACCCGTATAACAAAGACAGTGAAAGAGAGAGAAATTCTTACAAAATTCGTTCAGAGGCTGTGGCGCAACCTGGATTGACCATATCTTGACCCACAGCTGGATGAGACATAAGGGTGGACACTCTTGGGGCTGAGAGGTTGGGTGAGGTTGGGTGAGCAAACGCAGACCCTTTAAAGTAATACTGCGTGGTACCCATCCCATGGGTCCCAAATCTCCAGGTTCAAGGGCATCTTCCTACATCGAAAACATGCATGAGAAACCCAGAAGATGGTACACCGTGTGATCGGGAAAGGTTTCGGAAACGCACCTCATTTCTCATCTCCTTGTGCTCGGCTTTGCCATTCCAGCTACTTTACTAGCAATCTCCCTACCTGGAGAATCAGCACCTTTAACCTCCTGTTCCATACAGGTTGCAATTTGTCCTGAG
Organism: Eschrichtius robustus; assembly: GCF_028021215.1. Classification (NCBI taxonomy): domain Eukaryota; kingdom Metazoa; phylum Chordata; class Mammalia; order Artiodactyla; family Eschrichtiidae; genus Eschrichtius; species Eschrichtius robustus. Next base: position 355,734 of record NW_027175278.1, read on the forward strand.
GATGAACGGGAAGAGGGGCAACCAATGAGAGACTAGATCTAGGTGTTGGGACAGGCACAGGTCACTCTATTTTCCCATCAGGAAGAAGAATTAACCACAGGCTCAGCCTGCCGCCAGGAACCAGAATAGGGCCTGAGGCAATCCCGCGCTTTTGCGGCCAGATCCCAAAAAAGCGAGTTGAAAAATGGAGCTCAGGGGCACTGCAATTCACAAACCCGCAGAGTTATAAATGATAACTCTTGTCCACAAATATACTGAGGGAAGGCAACGAAGAGAATTTGAAAGCAAGGCAGAATTGCAGGAAACAGATTTCAGGAGGTAGATTCGAATCGCCTTTAAAGCACATGAAAAGCGGCCAAACGTCGACAATGATGCCCTTGGCCAAAAAGGGCGTATGCGTTTTTTCCTGAATATATTCAGGAAAAAACGCATACGCCCTTTTTGGCCAACCAAGCAACCTGGATAGGCAAATCAGCGCTACAAAGAAGTCTCGCTTCCCATCGGTCAAAAAGGCCATGCTGAAAAAAGTGTAAAAACCAGAAATGCAGGACAGGCCATGGAGAAATGGCAGCCTTGGTACGCTGATGGGCGGGATGTAAATTGCCAACAGCCACTCTGGAGAAGTGTACGGTGTGTCCTGAAACATCGAAAAAACACAGCGTAGGGAGCATAGGGCCCTTCCACACATGGGCGTATAAATTGGGAAAACTAAAAATCACCAAGACACAAGCACCCCAAAGTTTAGGGCTGCTCTGTTGAACAAGAAACTCCACTTCATGACACCTTAACTATCCCAGGAAAGAGGAAAATGGATAAAGAAGTTGTGGTCCTTATGTACAATGGAATATCACTCAGCGATGAAATCAATGTCATAAGGCTAGTAGAAGCATGATGAGTCGATTTAGGTACGACGATTCTAAGTTAAATAAGTCACACAGAAAACGACACTTATCATAAGCTATCACTTATAGACGGAATGTAAAAACCGCTACATTTGAACTGAATTACAAAACAGAACAGAGTCACACGTTTAGAAAACACACTATGGCTGCTTAACGGGAAAGGTGAGGTGGGGTGATGCATAAAACAAGGGTTTCAAATTAGCTCAGTTACCGGTCCATACACCTAATATGTAATAGACAAGACCTACTCCTTGCTCAGTGAACTGGACTCAACACCCCCTATTCACCACACAAGAATATATCTGACGAGTAAGAATCTTAAAACCTATGTATTGATATCTCTCTGGAAGTGAGTCAAGTGCGTGTAAAGCCACATAAACTCAGCCGTGAAAACCAGCTAAACCACATTATCAAAATAAATTACTTTTACAAACCCATGAAACAAAGAGAGTGAAAGAGAGAGAAATTCTTACACAATTCTTTCGGGGGCTGTGATGCAACCTTGATTGACCATATCTAGACCCACAGCTACATGAGACATAAGGCTGGACACTCTTGGGGATGAGAGGTTTGGTGAGGTTGGGTGAGCAAATGCAGAACCTTTAAAGTAATACTGTGTGGTACCCATCCCATGAGTCCCAAATCTCCAGGTTCAAGGGCATCTTCCTACATCGAAAACATGCATGAGAAACCCAGAAGATGGTACACCGTCTGATCGGGAAAGGTTTCGGAAACGCACCTCATTTCTCATCTCCTTGTGCTCGGGTTCGCCATTCCAGCCGCGTTACTAGCAATCTCCCTCCTTGGAGAATCAGCACCTTTAACCTCCTGTTCTGTACAGGTTGCAATTTGTCCTGAGAATGAACGGGAAGTGGGGGAACCAATGAGAGACTAGCTCTAGGTGTTGTGACAGGCACAGGTCACTCTTTTTTCCCATCAGAAAGAAGAATTAACCACAGGCTCAGCCTGCCCCCCCGAACCAGAATAGGGCCTGAAGCAATCCTGTGCTTTTGCGGCCAGCTCCCAAAAAAGCGAGTTGAGAAATGGAGCTCAGGGGCACTGCAATTCACAGACCTGCAGAGTTATAAATGATAACTCTCGTCCACAAATATATTGAGGGAAGGCAACGAAGAGGATTTGAAAGCAAGGCAAAATTGCAGGAAACAGCTTTCAGGAGGTAGATTCGAATCACCTTTAAAGCACATGAAAAGCGGCAAAACGGGAACAATGATGCCCTTGGCCAAAAAGGGAGTATGCGTTTTTTCCTGAATATATTCAATAAAAAACGCATACGCACTTTTTGGCCAACCAAGCAACCTGGAAAGGCAGATCAGCGCTACAAAGAAGTCTCGCTTCCCATCGGTCAAAGGGCCATGCTGAAAAAAGTTTACAAACCAGAAAGGCAGGACAGGCCATGGAGAAATGGGAGCCTTGCTACACTGATGGGCGAGATGTGACTTGCCAACAGCCACTCTGGAGAAGTGTACGGTGTGTCCTGAAACATCTAAAACACACTGCTTAGAGAGCATAGGGCACTTCGACTCATGGGTGTACAAATTGGGAAAACTTAAAATCAGCAAGACACAGGCACCCCAAAGTTTAGGGCTGCTCTATTGACAAGAACCTCCACTTCATGACACCTTAAATATCCCAGGAAAGAGAAAAATGGATAAAGAAGCTGTGGTCCTTATGTACAATGGAATATCACTCAGCCATGAAATCAATGTCATAAGGCTAGTAGCAGCATGATGAGTGAATTTAGGTACGACGATTCTAAGTGAAATAAGTCACACAGAAAAAACCACTTATCATAAGCTATCACTTATAGAGGGAATGTAAAAACGCTACACTTGAACTGAATTACAAAACAGAACAGAGTCACACGTTTAGAAAACACACTATGGCTGCTTAACGGGAAAGGTGAGGTGGGGTGATGCATAAAACAAGGGTTTCAAATTAGCTCAGTTACCGGTCCATACACCTAATATGTAATAGACAAGACCTACTCCTTGCTCAGTGAACTGGACTCAACACCCCCTATTCACCGCCCAAGAATATATCTGACTAGTGAGAATCTTAAAACTTATGTATTGATATCTCTCTGGAAGTGAGTCTAGTGGGTGTAAAGCCGAATAAACACAGCCGTGAAAAGCAGTAAAACCCCATTGTAAAAATAAATTACTTTTAAAAACCCGTATAACAAAGACAGTGAAAGAGAGAGAAATTCTTACAAAATTCGTTCAGAGGCTGTGGCGCAACCTGGATTGACCATATCTTGACCCACAGCTGGATGAGACATAAGGGTGGACACTCTTGGGGCTGAGAGGTTGGGTGAGGTTGGGTGAGCAAACGCAGACCCTTTAAAGTAATACTGCGTGGTACCCATCCCATGGGTCCCAAATCTCCAGGTTCAAGGGCATCTTCCTACATCGAAAACATGCATGAGAAACCCAGAAGATGGTACACCGTGTGATCGGGAAAGGTTTCTAAAACGCACCTCATTTCTCATCTCCTTGTGCTCGGCTTTGCCATTCCAGCTACTTTACTAGCAATCTCCCTACTTGGAGAATCAGCACCTTTAACCTCCTGTTCCATACAGGTTGCAATTTGTCCTGAGGATGAACGGGAAGAGGGGCAACCAATGAGAGACTAGATCTAGGTGTTGGGACAGGCACAGGTCACTCTATTTTCCCATCAGGAAGAAGAATTAACCACAGGCTCAGCCTGTCGCCAGGAACCAGAATAGGGCCTGAGGCAATCCCGCGCTTTTGCGGCCAGATCCCAAAGAAGCGAGTTGAAAAATGGAGCTCAGGGGCACTGCAATTCACAAACCCGCAGAGTTATAAATGATAACTCTCGTCCACAAATATATTGAGGGAAGGCAACGAAGAGAATTTGAAAGCAAGGCAGAATTGCAGGAAACAGATTTCAGGAGGTAGATTAGAATCGCCTTTAAAGCACATGAAAAGCGGCCAAACGTCGACAATGATGCCCTTGGCCAAAAAGGGCGTATGCGTTTTTTCCTGAATATATTCAGGAAAAAACGCATACGCCCTTTTTGGCCAACCAAGCAACCTGGAAATGCAAATCAGCGCTACAAAGAAGTCTCGCTTCCCATCGGTCAAAAAGGCCATGCTGAAAAAAGTGTAAAAACCAGAAATGCAGGACAGGCCATGGAGAAATGGCAGCCTTGCTACGCTGATGGGCGGGATGTAAATTGCCAACAGCCACTCTGGAGAAGTGTACGGTGTGTCCTGAAACATCGAAAAAACACAGCGTAGGGAGCATAGGGCCCTTCCACACATGGGCGTATAAATTGGGAAAACTAAAAATCACCAAGACACAAGCACCCCAAAGTTTAGGGCTGCTCTGTTGAACAAGAAACTCCACTTCATGACACCTTAACTATCCCAGGAAAGAGGAAAATGGATAAAGAAGTTGTGGTCCTTATGTACAATGGAATATCACTCAGCCATGAAATCAATGTCATAAGGCTAGTAGAAGCATGATGATTCGATTTAGGTACGACGATTCTAAGTGAAATAAGTCACACAGAAAAAGACACTTATCATAAGCTATCACTTATAGACGGAATGTAAAAACCGCTACATTTGAACTGAATTACAAAACAGAACAGAGTCACACGTTTTGAAAACACACTATGGCTGCTTAACGGGAAAGGTGAGGTGGGGTGATGCATAAAACAAGGGTTTCAAATTAGCTCAGATACCGTTCTATAAACCCAATAGGTAATAGACAAGACCTACTCCTTGCTCAGTGAACTGGACTCAACACCCCGTATTCACCGCACAAGAATATATCTGACTAGTAAGAATCTTAAAACCTATGTATTGATATCTCTCTGGAAGTGTGTAAAGTGGGTGTAAAGCAGCATAAACACAGCAGTGAAAAGCAGCTAAACCCCATTATCAAAATAAATTACTTTTACAAACCCATGAAACAAAGAGAGTGAAAGAGAGAGAAATTCTTACACAATTCGTTCGGGGGCTGTGATGCAACCTTGATTGACCATATTTAGACCCACAGCTACATGAGACATAAGGCTGGACACTCTTGGGTATGAGAGGTTTGGTGAGGTTGGGTGAGCAAACGCAGAACCTTTAAAGTAATACTGCGTGGTACCCATCCCATGAGTCCCAAATCTCCAGGTTCAAGGGCATCTTCCTACATCGAAAACATGCATGAGAAACCCAGAAGATGGTACACCGTGTGATCGGGAAAGGTTTCTAAAACGCACCTCATTTCTCATCTCCTTGTGCTCGGCTTTGCCATTCCAGCTACTTTACTAGCAATCTCCCTACTTGGAGAATCAGCACCTTTAACCTCCTGTTCCATACAGGTTGCAATTTGTCCTGAGGATGAACGGGAAGAGGGGCAACCAATGAGAGACTAGATCTAGGTGTTGGGACAGGCACAGGTCACTCTATTTTCCCATCAGGAAGAAGAATTAACCACAGGCTCAGCCTGCCGCCAGGAACCAGAATAGGGCCTGAGGCAATCCCGCGCTTTTGCGGCCAGATCCCAAAAAAGCGAGTTGAAAAATGGAGCTCAGGGGCACTGCAATTCACAAACCCGCAGAGTTATAAATGATAACTCTCATCCACAGATATATTGAGGGAAGGCAACGAAGAGGATTTGAAAGCAAGGCAAAATTGCAGGAAACAGATTTCAGGAGGTAGATTCGAATCGCCTTTAAAGCACATGAAAAGCGGCCAAACGTCGACAATGATGCCCTTGGCCAAACAGGGCGTATGCGTTTTTTCCTGAATATATTCAGGAAAAAACGCATACGCCCTTTTTTGGCCAACCAAGCAACCTGGAAAGGCAAATCAGCGCTACAAAGAAGTCTCGCTTCCCATCGGTCAAAAAGGCCATGCTGAAAACAGTGTAAAAACCAGAAATGCAGGACAGGCCATGGAGAAATGGCAGCCTTGCTACGCTGATGGGCGGGATGTAAATTGCCAACAGCCACTCTGGAGAAGTGTACGGTGTGTCCTGAAACATCAAAAAAACACAGCGTAGGGAGCATAGGGCCCTTCCACACATGGGCGTATAAATTGGGAAAACTAAAAATCACCAAGACACAAGCACCCCAAAGTTTAGGGCTGCTCTGTTGAACAAGAAACTCCACTTCATGACACCTTAACTATCCCAGGAAAGAGGAAAATGGATAAAGAAGTTGTGGTCCTTATGTACAATGGAATATCACTCAGCCATGAAATCAATGTCATAAGGCTAGTAGAAGCATGATGAGTCGATTTAGGTACCACGATTCTAAGTGAAATAAGTCACACAGAAAAAGACACTTATCATAAGCTATCACTTATAGACGGAATGTAAAAACCGCTACATTTGAACTGAATTACAAAACAGAACAGAGTCACACGTTTAGAAAACAAACTATGACTGCTTAACGGGAAAGGTGAGGAGGGGTGATGCATAAAACAAGGGATTCAAATTAGCTCAGATACGGTTCCATACACCCAATATGTAATAGACAAGACCTACTCCTTGCTCAGTGAACTGGACTCAACACCCCCTATTCACCGCACAAGAATATATCTGACTAGTAAGAATCTTAAAACCTATGTATTGATATCTCTCTGGAAGTGAGTCAAGTGGGTGTAAAGCCACATAAACACAGAAGTGAAAAGCAGCTAAACCACATTATCAAAATAAATTACTTTTACAAACCCATGAAACAAAGAGAGTGAAAGAGAGAGAAAATCTTATACAATTCGTTCGGGGGCTGTGATGCAACATTGATTGATCATATCTAGACCCACAGCTACATGAGACATAAGGCTGGACACTCTTGGGGATGAGAGGTTTGGTGAGGCTGGGTGAGCAAACGCAGACCCTTTAAAGTAATACTGCGTGGTACCCATCCCATGGGTCCCAAATCTCCAGGTTCAAGGGCATCTTCCTACATCGAAAACATGCATGAGAAACCCAGAAGATGGTACACAGTGTGATCGGGAAAGGTTTCGAAAACGCACCTCATTTCTCATCTCCTTGTGCTCGGGTTCGCCATTCCAGCCACGTTACTAGCAATCTCCCTCCTTGGAGAATCAGCACCTTTAACCTCCTGTTCTGTACAGGTTGCAATTTGCCCTGAGAATGAACGGGAAGTGGGGGAACCAATGAGAGACTAGCTCTAGGTGTTGTGACAGGCACAGGTCACTCTTTTTTCCCATCAGGAAGAAGAATTAACCTCAGGCTCAGCCTGCCCCCCGGAACCAGAATAGGGCCTGAAGCAATCCTGCGCTTTTGCGGCCAGCTCCCAAAAAAGCGAGTTGAAAAATGGAGCACAGGGGCACTGCAATTCACAGACCTGCAGAGTTATAAATGATAACTCTCGTCCACAAATATATTGAGGGAAGGCAACGAAGAGGATTTGAAAGCAAGGCAGAATTGCAGGAAACAGCTTTCCGGAGGTAGATTCGAATCGCCTTTAAAGCACATGAAAAGCGGCAAAACGTGCACAATGATGCGCTTGGCCAAAAAGGGCGTATGCGTTTTATCCTGAATGTATTCAGGAAAAAACGCATACGCCCTTTTTGGCCTACCAAGCAACCTGGAAAGGCAAATCAGCACTACAAAGAAGTCTCGCTTCCCATCGGTCAAAGGTCCATCCTGAAAAAAGTGTACAAACAAGAAAGGCAGGACACGCCATGGAGAAATGGGAGCCTTGCTACACTGATGGGCGGGATGTAAATTGCCAACAGCCACTCTGGAGAAGTGTACGGTGTGTCCTGAAACATCTAAAACACACAGCTTAGAGAGCATAGGGCACTTCCACTCATGGGTGTACAAATTGGGAAAACTAAAAATCCGCAAGACACAGGCACCCCAAAGTTTAGGGTTGCTCTGTTGACAAGAACCTCCACTTCATTCCACCTTAAATATCCCAGGAAAGAGAAAAATGGATAAAGTTGAGGTCCTTATGTACAATGGAATATCACTCAGCCATGAAATCAATGTCCTAAGGCTAGTAGCAGCATGATGATTGGATTTAGGTACGACCATTCTAAGTGAAATAATTCACACAGAAAAAGACACTTATCATAAGATATCACTTATAGAGGGAATGTAAAAACCGTTACCCTTGAACTGAATTACAACACAGAACAGAGTCACACATTTTGAAAACACATTATGGCTGCTAAACGGGAAAGGTGAGGTGGGGTGATGCATAAAACAAGGGTTTCAAATTAGCTCAGATACCGTTCTATAAACCCAATAGGTAATAGACAAGACCTACTCCTTGCTCAGTGAACTGGACTCAACACCCCGTATTCACCGCACAAGAATATATCTGACTAGTAAGAATCTTAAAACCTATGTATTAATATCTCTCTGGAAGTGAGTCTAGTGGGTGTAAAGCCGAATGAACACAGCCGTGAAAAGCAGCAAAACCCCATTGTAAAAATAAATTACTTTTAAAAACCCGTATAACAAAGACAGTGAAAGAGAGAGAAATTCTTACAAAATTCGTTCAGAGGCTGTGGCGCAACCTGGATTGACCATATCTTGACCCACAGCTGGATGAGACATAAGGGTGGACACTCTTGGGGCTGAGAGGTTTGGTGAGGTTGGGTGAGCAAACGCAGACCCTTTAAAGTAATACTGCGTGGTACCCATCCCATGGGTCCCAAATCTCCAGGTTCAAGGGCATCTTCCTACATCGAAAACATGCATGAGAAACCCAGAAGATGGTACACCGTGTGATCGGGAAAGGTTTCTAAAACGCACCTCATTTCTCATCTCCTTGTGCTCGGCTTTGCCATTCCAGCTACTTTACTAGCAATCTCCCTACTTGCAGAATCAGCACCTTTAACCTCCTGTTCCATACAAGTTGCAATTTGTCCTGAGGATGAACGGGAAGAGGGGCAACCAATGAGAGACTAGATCTAGGTGTTGGGACAGGCACAGGTCACTCTATTTTCCCATCAGGAAGAAGAATTAACCACAGGCTCAGCCTGCCGCCAGGAACCAGAATAGGGCCTGAGGCAATCCCGCGCTTTTGCGGCCAGATCCCAAAAAAGCGAGTTGAAAAATGGAGCTCAGGGGCACTGCAATTCACAAACCCGCAGAGTTATAAATGATAACTCTCGTCCACAAATATACTGAGGGAAGGCAACGAAGAGAATTTGAAAGCAAGGCAGAATTGCAGGAAACAGATTTCAGGAGGTAGATTCGAATCGCCTTTAAAGCACATGAAAAGCGGCCAAACGTTGACAATGATGCCCTTGGCCAAAAAGGGCGTATGCGTTTTTTCCTGAATATATTCAGGAAAAAACGCATACGCCCTTTTTGGCCAACCAAGCAACCTGGAAAGGCAAATCAGCGCTACAAAGAAGTCTCGCTTCCCATCGGTCAAAAAGGCCATGCTGAAAAAAGTGTAAAAACCAGAAATGCAGGACAGGCCATGGAGAAATGGCAGCCTTGGTACGCTGATGGGCGGGATGTAAATTGCCAACAGCCACTCTGGAGAAGTGTACGGTGTGTCCTGAAACATCGAAAATACACAGCGTAGGGAGCATAGGGCCCTTCCACACATGGGCGTATAAATTGGGAAAACTAAAAATCACCAAGACACAAGCACCCCAAAGTTTAGGGCTGCTCTGTTGAACAAGAAACTCCACTTCATGACACCTTAACTATCCCAGGAAAGAGGAAAATGGATAAAGAAGTTGTGGTCCTTATGTACAATGGAATATCACTCAGCCATGAAATCAATGTCATAAGGCTAGTAGAAGCATGATGAGTCGATTTAGGTACGACGATTCTAAGTGAAATAAGTCACACAGAAAAAGACACTTATCATAAGCTATCACTTATAGACGGAATGTAAAAACCGCTACATTTGAACTGAATTACAAAACAGAACAGAGTCACACGTTTAGAAAACAAACTATGACTGCTTAACGGGAAATGTGAGGAGGGGTGATGCATAAAACAAGGGATTCAAATTAGCTCAGATAAGGTTCCATACACCCAATATGTAATAGACAAGACGTACTCCTTGCTCAGTGAACTGGACTCAACACCCCCTATTCACCACACAAGAATATATCTGACTAGTAAGAATCTTAAAACCTATGTATTGATATCTCTCTGGAAGTGAGTCAAGTGGGTGTAAAGCCACATAAACTCAGCCGTGAAAAGCAGCTAAACCACATTATCAAAATAAATTACTTTTACAAACCCATGAAACAAAGAGAGTGAAAGAGAGAGAAATTCTTACACAATTCGTTCGGGGGCTGTGATGCAACCTTGATTGACCATATCTAGACCCACAGCTACATGAGACATAAGGGTGGACACTCTTGGGGATGAGAGGTTTGGTGAGGCTGGGTGAGCAAACGCAGACCCTTTAAAGTAGTACTGCGTGGTACCCATCCCATGGGTCCCAAATCTCCAGGTTCAAGGGCATCTTCCTACATCGAAAACATGCATGAGAAACCCAGAAGATGGTACACCGTGTGATCGGGAAAGGTTTCGGAACCGCACCTCATTTCTCATCTCCTTGTGCTCGGGTTCGCCATTCCAGCCACGTTACTATCAATCTCCCTCCTTGGAGAATCAGCACCTTTAACCTCCTGTTCTGTACAGGTTGCAATTTGCCCTGAGAATGAACGGGAAGTGGGGGAACCAATGAGAGACTAGCTCTAGGTGTTGTGACAGGCACAGGTCACTCTTTTTTCCCATCAGGAAGAAGAATTAACCACAGGCTCAGCCTGCCCCCCGGAACCAGAATAGGGCCTGAAGCAATCCTGCGCTTTTGCGGCCAGCTCCCAAAAAAGCGAGTTGAAAAATGGAGCACAGGGGCACTGCAATTCACAGACCTGCAGAGTTATAAATGATAACTCTCGTCCACAAATATATTGAGGGAAGGCAACGAAGAGGATTTGAAAGCAAGGCAGAATTGCAGGAAACAGCTTTCCGGAGGTAGATTCGAATCGCCTTTAAAACACATGAAAAGCGGCAAAACGTGGACAATGATGCGCTTGGCCAAAAAGGGCGTATGCGTTTTATCCTGAATATATTCGTTAAAAAACGCATACGCCCTTTTTGGCCTACCAAGCAACCTGGAAAGGCAAATCAGCACTACAAAGAAGTCTCGCTTCCCATCGGTCAAAGGTCCATCCTGAAAAAAGTGTACAAACAAGAAAGGCAGGACACGCCATGGAGAAATGGGAGCCTTGCTACACTGATGGGCGGGATTTAAATTGCCAACAGCCACTCTGGAGAAGTGTACGGTGTGTCCTAAAACATCTAAAACACACAGCTTAGAGAGCATAGGGCACTTCCACTCATGGGTGTACAAATTGGGAAAACTAAAAATCCGCAAGACACAGGCACCCCAAAGTTTAGGGTTGCTCTGCTGACAAGAACCTCCACTTCATTCCACCTTAAATATCCCAGGAAAGAGAAAAATGGATAAAGTTGAGGTCCTTATGTACAATGGAATATCACTCAGCCATGAAATCAATGTCCTAAGGCTAGTAGCAGCATGATGATTGGATTTAGGTACGACCATTCTAAGTGAAATAAGTCACACAGAAAAAGACACTTATCATAAGATATCACTTATAGAGGGAATGTAAAAACCGTTACCCTTGAACTGAATTACAACACAGAACAGAGTCACACATTTTGAAAACACACTATGGCTGCTTAACGGGAAAGGTGAGGTGGGGTGATGCATAAAACAAGGGTTTCAAATTAGCTCAGATACCGTTCTATAAACCCAATAGGTAATAGACAAGACCTACTCCTTGCTCAGTGAACTGGACTCAACACCCCGTATTCACCACACAAGAATATATCTGACTAGTAAGAATCTTAAAACCTATGTATTGATATCTCTCTGGAAGTGTGTCAAGTGGGTGTAAAGCGGCATAAACACAGCAGTGAAAAGCAGCTAAACCCCATTAACAAAATAAATTTCTTTTACAAACCCATGAAACAAAGAGAGTGAAAGAGAGAGAAATTCTTACACAATTCGTTCGGGGGCTGTGATGCAACCTTGATTGACCATATCTAGACCCACAGCTACATGAGACATAAGGCTGGACACTCTTGGGCATGAGAGGTAAGGTGAGGTTGGGTGAGCAAACGCAGAACCTTTAAAGTAATACTGCGTGGTACCCATCCCATGAGTCCCAAATCTCCAGGTTCAAGGGCATCTTCCTACATCGAAAACATGCATGAGAAACCCAGAAGATGGTACACCGTGTGATCGGGAAAGGTTTCTAAAACGCACCTCATTTCTCATCTCCTTGTGCTCGGCTTTGCCATTCCAGCTACTTTACTAGCAATCTCCCTACTTGGAGAATCAGCACCTTTAACCTCCTGTTCCATACAGGTTGCAATTTGTCCTGAGGATGAACGGGAAGAGGGGCAACCAATGAGAGACTAGATCTAGGTGTTGGGACAGGCACAGGTCACTCTATTTTCCCATCAGGAAGAAGAATTAACCACAGGCTCAGCCTGTCGCCAGGAACCAGAATAGGGCCTGAGGCAATCCCGCGCTTTTGCGGCCAGATCCCAAAGAAGCGAGTTGAAAAATGGAGCTCAGGGGCACTGCAATTCACAAACCCGCAGAGTTATAAATGATAACTCTCGTCCACAAATATATTGAGGGAAGGCAACGAAGAGAATTTGAAAGCAAGGCAGAATTGCAGGAAACAGATTTCAGGAGGTAGATTAGAATCGCCTTTAAAGCACATGAAAAGCGGCCAAACGTCGACAATGATGCCCTTGGCCAAAAAGGGCGTATGCGTTTTTTCCTGAATATATTCAGGAAAAAACGCATACGCCCTTTTTGGCCAACCAAGCAACCTGGAAATGCAAATCAGCGCTACAAAGAAGTCTCGCTTCCCATCGGTCAAAAAGGCCATGCTGAAAAAAGTGTAAAAACCAGAAATGCAGGACAGGCCATGGAGAAATGGCAGCCTTGCTACGCTGATGGGCGGGATGTAAATTGCCAACAGCCACTCTGGAGAAGTGTACGGTGTGTCCTGAAACATCGAAAAAACACAGCGTAGGGAGCATAGGGCCCTTCCACACATGGGCGTATAAATTGGGAAAACTAAAAATCACCAAGACACAAGCACCCCAAAGTTTAGGGCTGCTCTGTTGAACAAGAAACTCCACTTCATGACACCTTAACTATCCCAGGAAAGAGGAAAATGGATAAAGAAGTTGTGGTCCTTATGTACAATGGAATATCACTCAGCCATGAAATCAATGTCATAAGGCTAGTAGAAGCATGATGAGTCGATTTAGGTACGACGATTCTAAGTGAAATAAGTCACACAGAAAAAGACACTTATCATAAGCTATCACTTATAGACGGAATGTAAAAACCGCTACATTTGAACTGAATTACAAAACAGAACAGAGTCACACGTTTTGAAAACACACTATGGCTGCTTAACGGGAAAGGTGAGGTGGGGTGATGCATAAAACAAGGGTTTCAAATTAGCTCAGATACCGTTCTATAAACCCAATAGGTAATAGACAAGACCTACTCCTTGCTCAGTGAACTGGACTCAACACCCCGTATTCACCGCACAAGAATATATCTGACTAGTAAGAATCTTAAAACCTATGTATTGATATCTCTCTGGAAGTGTGTAAAGTGGGTGTAAAGCGGCATAAACACAGCAGTGAAAAGCAGCTAAACCCCATTATCAAAATAAATTACTTTTACAAACCCATGAAACAAAGAGAGTGAAAGAGAGAGAAATTCTTACACAATTCGTTCGGGGGCTGTGATGCAACCTTGATTGACCATATTTAGACCCACAGCTACATGAGACATAAGGCTGGACACTCTTGGGTATGAGAGGTTTGGTGAGGTTGGGTGAGCAAACGCAGAACCTTTAAAGTAATACTGCGTTGTACCCATCCCATGAGTCCCAAATCTCCAGGTTCAAGGGCATCTTCCTACATCGAAAACATGCATGAGAAACCCAGAAGATGGTACACCGTGTGATCGGGAAAGGTTTCTAAAACGCACCTCATTTCTCATCTCCTTGTGCTCGGCTTTGCCATTCCAGCTACTTTACTAGCAATCTCCCTACTTGGAGAATCAGCACCTTTAACCTCCTGTTCCATACAGGTTGCAATTTGTCCTGAGGATGAACGGGAAGAGGGGCAACCAATGAGAGACTAGATCTAGGTGTTGGGACAGGCACAGGTCACTCTATTTTCCCATCAGGAAGAAGAATTAACCACAGGCTCAGCCTGCCGCCAGGAACCAGAATAGGGCCTGAGGCAATCCCGCGCTTTTGCGGCCAGATCCCAAAAAAGCGAGTTGAAAAATGGAGCTCAGGGGCACTGCAATTCACAAACCCGCAGAGTTATAAATGATAACTCTCATCCACAGATATATTGAGGGAAGGCAACGAAGAGGATTTGAAAGCAAGGCAAAATTGCAGGAAACAGATTTCAGGAGGTAGATTCGAATCGCCTTTAAAGCACATGAAAAGCGGCAAAACGTGGACAATGATGCGCTTGGCCAAAAAGGGCGTATGCGTTTTATCCTGAATATATTCAGGAGAAAAAACGCATACGCCCTTTTTGGCCAACCAAGCAACCTGGAAAGGCAAATCAGCGCTACAAAGAAGTCTCGCTTCCCATCGGTCAAAAAGGCCATGCTGAAAAAAGTGTAAAAACCAGAAATGCAGGACAGGCCATGGAGAAATGGCAGCCTTGGTACGCTGATGGGCGGGATGTAAATTGCCAACAGCCACTCTGGAGAAGTGTACGGTGTGTCCTGAAACATCGAAAAAACACAGCGTAGGGAGCATAGGGCCCTTCCACACATGGGCGTATAAATTGGGAAAACTAAAAATCACCAAGACACAAGCACCCCAAAGTTTAGGGCTGCTCTGTTGAACAAGAAACTCCACTTCATGACACCTTAACTATCCCAGGAAAGAGGAAAATGGATAAAGAAGTTGTGGTCCTTATGTACAATGGAACATCACTCAGCCATGAAATCAATGTCATAAGGCTAGTAGAAGCATGATGAGTCGATTTAGGTACGACGATTCTAAGTGAAATAAGTCACACAGAAAAAGACACTTATCATAAGCTATCACTTATAGACGGAATGTAAAAACCGCTACATTTGAACTGAATTACAAAACAGAACAGAGTCACACGTTTAGAAAACAAACTATGACTGCTTAACGGGAAAGGTGAGGAGGGGTGATGCATAAAACAAGGGATTCAAATTAGCTCAGATACGGTTCCATACACCCAATATGTAATAGACAAGACCTACTCCTTGCTCAGTGAACTGGACTCAACACCCCCTATTCACCACACAAGAATATATCTGACTAGTAAGAATCTTAAAACCTATGTATTGATATCTCTCTGGAAGTGAGTCAAGTGGGTGTAAAGCCACATAAACACAGCCGTGAAAAGCATCTAAACCACATTATCAAAATAAATTACTTTTACAAACCCATGAAACAAAGAGAGTGAAAGAGAGAGAAATTCTTACACAATTCGTTCGGGGGCTGTGATGCAACCTTGATTGACCATATCTAGACCCACAGCTACATGAGACATAAGGCTGGACACTCTTGGGGATGAGAGGTTTGGTGAGGTTGGGTGAGCAAATGCACAACCTTTAAAGTAATACTGCGTGGTACCCATCCCATGAGTCCCAAATCTCCAGGTTCAAGGGCATCTTCCTACATCGAAAACATGCATGAGAAACCCAGAAGATGGTACACCGTCTGATCGGGAAAGGTTTCGGAAACGCACCTCATTTCTCATCTCCTTGTGCTCGGGTTCGCCATTCCAGCCGCGTTACTAGCAATCTCCCTCCTTGGAGAATCAGCACCTTTAACCTCCTGTTCTGTACAGGTTGCAATTTGTCCTGAGAATGAACGGGAAGTGGGGGAACCAATGAGAGACTAGCTCTAGGTGTTGTGACAGGCACAGGTCACTCTTTTTTCCCATCAGAAAGAAGAATTAACCACAGGCTCAGCCTGCCCCCCGAACCAGAATAGGGCCTGAAGCAATCCTGCGCTTTTGCGGCCAGCTCCCAAAAAAGCGAGTTGAGAAATGGAGCTCAGGGGCACTGCAATTCACAGACCTGCAGAGTTATAAATGATAACTCTCGTCCACAAATATATTGAGGGAAGGCAACGAAGAGGATTTGAAAGCAAGGCAAAATTGCAGGAAACAGCTTTCAGGAGGTAGATTCGAATCACCTTTAAAGCACATGAAAAGCGGCAAAACGGGAACAATGATGCCCTTGGCCAAAAAGGGAGTATGCGTTTTTTCCTGAATATATTCAATAAAAAACGCATACGCACTTTTTGGCCAACCAAGCAACCTGGAAAGGCAAATCAGCGCTACAAAGAAGTCTCGCTTCCCATCGGTCAAAGGGCCATGCTGAAAAAAGTTTACAAACCAGAAAGGCAGGACACGCCATGGAGAAATGGGAGCCTTGCTACACTGATGGGCGAGATGTGAATTGCCAACAGCCACTCTGGAGAAGTGTACGGTGTGTCCTGAAACATCTAAAACACACTGCTTAGAGAGCATAGGGCACTTCGACTCATGGGTGTACAAATTGGGAAAACTTAAAATCAGCAAGACACAGGCACCCCAAAGTTTAGGGCTGCTCTATTGACAAGAACCTCGACTTCATGACACCTTAAATATCCCAGGAAAGAGAAAAATGGATAAAGAAGTTGTGGTCCTTATGTACAATGGAATATCACTCAGCCATGAAATCAATGTCATAAGGCTAGTAGCAGCATGATGAGTGAATTTAGGTACGACGATTCTAAGTGAAATAAGTCACACAGAAAAAACCACTTATCATAAGCTATCACTTATAGAGGGAATGTAAAAACGCTACACTTGAACTGAATTACAAAACAGAACAGAGTCACACGTTTAGAAAACACACTATGGCTTCTTAACGGGAAAGGTGAGGTGGGGTGATGCATAAAACAAGGGTTTCAAATTAGCTCAGTTACCGGTCCATACACCTAATATGTAATAGACAAGACCTACTCCTTGCTCAGTGAACTGGACTCAACACCCCCTATTCACCGCCCAAGAATATATCTGACTAGTGAGAATCTTAAAACTTATGTATTGATATCTCTCTGGAAGTGAGTCTAGTGGGTGTAAAGCCGAATAAACACAGCCGTGAAAAGCAGCAAAACCCCATTGTAAAAATAAATTACTTTTAAAAACCCGTATAACAAAGACAGTGAAAGAGAGAGAAATTCTTACAAAATTCGTTCAGAGGCTGTGGCGCAACCTGGATTGACCATATCTTGACCCACAGCTGGATGAGACATAAGGGTGGACACTCTTGGGGCTGAGAGGTTTGGTGAGGTTGGGTGAGCAAACGCAGACCCTTTAAAGTAATACTGCGTGGTACCCATCCAATGGGTCCCAAATCTCCAGGTTCAAGGGCATCTTCCTACATCGAAAACATGCATGAGAAACCCAGAAGATGGTACACCGTGTGATCGGGAAAGGTTTCTAAAACGCACCTCATTTCTCATCTCCTTGTGCTCGGCTTTGCCATTCCAGCTACTTTACTAGCAATCTCCCTACTTGGAGAATCAGCACCTTTAACCTCCTGTTCCATACAGGTTGCAATTTGTCCTGAGGATGAACGGGAAGAGGGGCAACCAATGAGAGACTAGATCTAGGTGTTGGGACAGGCACAGGTCACTCTATTTTCCCATCAGGAAGAAGAATTAACCACAGGCTCAGCCTGCCGCCAGGAACCAGAATAGGGCCTGAGGCAATCCCGCGCTTTTGCGGCCAGATCCCAAAAAAGCGAGTTGAAAAATGGAGCTCAGGGGCACTGCAATTCACAAACCCGCAGAGTTATAAATGATAACTCTCGTCCACAAATATATTGAGGGAAGGCAACGAAGAGAATTTGAAAGCAAGGCAGAATTGCAGGAAACAGATTTCAGGAGGTAGATTCGAATCGCCTTTAAAGCACATGAAAAGCGGCCAAACGTCGACAATGATGCCCTTGGCCAAAAAGGGCGTATGCGTTTTTTCCTGAATATATTCAGGAAAAAACGCATACGCCCTTTTTGGCCAACCAAGCAACCTGGAAAGGCAAATCAGCGCTACAAAGAAGTCTCGCTTCCCATCGGTCAAAAAGGCCATGCTGAAAAAAGTGTAAAAACCAGAAATGCAGGACAGGCCATGGAGAAATGGCAGCCTTGGTACGCTGATGGGCGGGATGTAAATTGCCAACAGCCACTCTGGAGAAGTGTACGGTGTGTCCTGAAACATCGAAAAAACACAGCGTAGGGAGCATAGGGCCCTTCCACACATGGGCGTATAAATTGGGAAAACTAAAAATCACCAAGACACAAGCACCCCAAAGTTTAGGGCTGCTCTGTTGAACAAGAAACTCCACTTCATGACACCTTAACTATCCCAGGAAAGAGGAAAATGGATAAAGAAGTTGTGGTCCTTATGTACAATGGAATATCACTCAGCCATGAAATCAATATCATAAGGCTAGTAGAAACATGATGAGTCGATTTAGGTACGACGATTCTAAATGAAATAAGTCACACAGAAAAAGACACTTATCATAAGCTATCACTTATAGACGGAATGTAAAAACCGCTACACTTGAACTGAATTACAAAACAGAACAGAGTCACACGTTTAGAAAACAAACTATGACTGCTTAACGGGAAAGGTGAGGAGGGGTGATGCATAAAACAAGGGATTCAAATTAGCTCAGATACGGTTCCATACACCCAATATGTAATAGACAAGACCTACTCCTTGCTCAGTGAACTGGACTCAACACCCCCTATTCACCGCACAAGAATATATCTGACTAGTAAGAATCTTAAAACCTATGTATTGATATCTCTCTGGAAGTGAGTCAAGTGGGTGTAAAGCCACATAAACACAGCCGTGAAAAGCAGCTAAACCAAATTATCAAAATAAATTACTTTTACAAACCCATGAAACAAAGAGAGTGAAAGAGAGAGAAATTCTTACACAATTCTTTCGGGGGCTGTGATGCAACCTTGATTGACCATATCTAGACCCACAGCTACATGAGACATAAGGCTGGACACTCTTGGGGATGAGAGGTTTGGTGAGGCTGGGTGAGCAAACGCAGACCCTTTAAAGTAATACTGCGTGGTACCCATCCCATGGGTCCCAAATCTCCAGGTTCAAGGGCATCTTCCTACATCGAAAACATGCATGAGAAACCCAGAAGATGGTACACAGTGTGATCGGGAAAGGTTTCGAAAACGCACCTCATTTCTCATCTCCTTGTGCTCGGGTTCGCCATTCCAGCCACGTTACTAGCAATCTCCCTCCTTGGAGAATCAGCACCTTTAACCTCCTGTTCTGTACAGGTTGCAATTTGCCCTGAGAATGAACGGGAAGTGGGGGAACCAATGAGAGACTAGCTCTAGGTGTTGTGACAGGCACAGGTCACTCTTTTTTTCCCATCAGGAAGAAGAATTAACCTCAGGCTCAGCCTGCCCCCCGGAACCAGAATAGGGCCTGAAGCAATCCTGCGCTTTTGCGGCCAGCTCCCAAAAAAGCGAGTTGAAAAATGGAGCACAGGGGCACTGCAATTCACAGACCTGCAGAGTTATAAATGATAACTCTCGTCCACAAATATATTGAGGGAAGGCAACGAAGAGGATTTGAAAGCAAGGCAGAATTGCAGGAAACAGCTTTCCGGAGGTAGATTCGAATCGCCTTTAAAGCACATGAAAAGCGGCAAAACGTGGACAATGATGCGCTTGGCCAAAAAGGGCGTATGCGTTTTATCCTGAATATATTCAGGAAAAAACGCATACGCCCTTTTTGGCCTACCAAGCAACCTGGAAAGGCAAATCAGCACTACAAAGAAGTCTCGCTTCCCATCGGTCAAAGGTCCATCCTGAAAAAAGTGTACAAACAAGAAAGGCAGGACACGCCATGGAGAAATGGGAGCCTTGCTACACTGATGGGCGGGATGTAAATTGCCAACAGCCACTCTGGAGAAGTGTACGGTGTGTCCTGAAACATCTAAAACACACAGCTTAGAGAGCATAGGGCACTTCCACTCATGGGTGTACGAATTGGGAAAACTAAAAATCCGCAAGACACAGGCACCCCAAAGTTTAGGGTTGCTCTGTTGACAAGAACCTCCACTTCATTCCACCTTAAATATCCCAGGAAAGAGAAAAATGGATAAAGTTGAGGTCCTTATGTACAATGGAATATCACTCAGCCATGAAATCAATGTCCTAAGGCTAGTAGCAGCATGATGATTGGATTTAGGTACGACCATTCTAAGTGAAATAAGTCACACAGAAAAAGACACTTATCATAAGATATCACTTATAGAGGGAATGTAAAAACCGTTACCCTTGAACTGAATTACAACACAGAACAGAGTCACACATTTTGAAAACACACTATGGCTGCTTAACGGGAAAGGTGAGGTGGGGTGATGCATAAAACAAGGGTTTCAAATTAGCTCAGATACCGTTCTATAAACCCAATAGGTAATAGACAAGACCTACTCCTTGCTCAGTGAACTGGACTCAACACCCCGTATTCACCGCACAAGAATATATCTGACTAGTAAGAATCTTAAAACCTATGTATTAATATCTCTCTGGAAGTGAGTCTAGTGGGTGTAAAGCCGAATGAACACAGCCGTGAAAAGCAGCAAAACCCCATTGTAAAAATAAATTACTTTTAAAAACCCGTATAACAAAGACAGTGAAAGAGAGAGAAATTCTTACAAAATTCGTTCAGAGGCTGTGGCGCAACCTGGATTGACCATATCTTGACCCACAGCTGGATGAGACATAAGGGTGGACACTCTTGGGGCTGAGAGGTTTGGTGAGGTTGGGTGAGCAAACGCAGACCCTTTAAAGTAATACTGCGTGGTACCCATCACATGGGTCCCAAATCTCCAGGTTCAAGGGCATCTTCCTACATCGAAAACATGCATGAGAAACCCAGAAGATGGTACACCGTGTGATCGGGAAAGGTTTCTAAAACGCACCTCATTTCTCATCTCCTTGTGCTCGGCTTTGCCATTCCAGCTACTTTACTAGCAATCTCCCTACTTGGAGAATCAGCACCTTTAACCTCCTGTTCCATACAAGTTGCAATTTGTCCTGAGGATGAACGGGAAGAGGGGCAACCAATGAGAGACTAGATCTAGGTGTTGGGACAGGCACAGGTCACTCTATTTTCCCATCAGGAAGAAGAATTAACCACAGGCTCAGCCTGCCGCCAGGAACCAGAACAGGGCCTGAGGCAATCCCGCGCTTTTGCGGCCAGATCCCAAAAAAGCGAGTTGAAAAATGGAGCTCAGGGGCACTGCAATTCACAAACCCGCAGAGTTATAAATGATAACTCTCGTCCACAAATATATTGAGGGAAGGCAACGAAGAGAATTTGAAAGCAAGGCAGAATTGCAGGAAACAGATTTCAGGAGGTAGATTCGAATCGCCTTTAAAGCACATGAAAAGCTGCCAAACGTCGACAATGATGCCCTTGGCCAAAAAGGGCGTATGCGTTTTTTCCTGAATATATTCAGGAAAAAACGCATACGCCCTTTTTGGCCAACCAAGCAACCTGGAAATGCAAATCAGCGCTACAAAGAAGTCTCGCTTCCCATCGGTCAAAAAGGCCATGCTGAAAAAAGTGTAAAAACCAGAAATGCAGGACAGGCCATGGAGAAATGGCAGCCTTGGTACGCTGATGGGCGGGATGTAAATTGCCAACAGCCACTCTGGAGAAGTGTACGGTGTGTCCTGAAACATCGAAAAAACACAGCGTAGGGAGCATAGGGCCCTTCCACACATGGGCGTATAAATTGGGAAAACTAAAAATCACCAAGACACAAGCACCCCAAAGTTTAGGGCTGCTCTGTTGAACAAGAAACTCCACTTCATGACAACTTAAATATGCCATGAAAGAGGAAAATGGATAAAGAAGTTGTGGTCCTTATGTACAATGGAATATCACTCAGCCATGAAATCAATGTCATAAAGCTAGTAGAAGCATGATGAGTCGATTTAGGTACGACGATTCTAAGTGAAATAAGTCACACAGAAAAAGACACTTATCATAAGCTATCACTTATAGACGGAATGTAAAAACCGCTACATTTGAACTGAATTACAAAACAGAACAGAGTCACACGTTTAGAAAACATACTATGACTGCTTAACGGGAAAGGTGAGGAGGGGTGATGCATAAAACAAGGGATTCAAATTAGCTCAGATACGGTTCCATACACCCAATATGTAATAGACAAGACCTACTCCTTGCTCAGTGAACTGGACTCAACACCCCCTATTCACCACACAAGAATATATCTGACTAGTAAGAATCTTAAAACCTATGTATTGATATCTCTCTGGAAGTGAGTCAAGTGGGTGTAAAGCCACATAAACTCAGCCGTGAAAAGCAGCTAAACCACATTATCAAAATAAATTACTTTTACAAACCCATGAAACAAAGAGAGTGAAAGAGAGAGAAATTCTTACACAATTCGTTCGGGGGCTGTGATGCAACCTTGATTGACCATATCTAGACCCACAGCTACATGAGACATAAGGCTGGACACTCTTGGGGATGAGAGGTTTGGTGAGGTTGGGTGAGCAAATGCAGAACCTTTAAAGTAATACTGCGTGGTACCCATCCCATGAGTCCCAAATCTCCAGGTTCAAGGGCATCTTCCTACATCGAAAACATGCATGAGAAACCCAGAAGATGGTACACCGTCTGATCGGGAAAGGTTTCGGAAACGCACCTCATTTCTCATCTCCTTGTGCTCGGGTTCACCATTCCAGCCGCGTTACTAGCAATCTCCCTCCTTGGAGAATCAGCACCTTTAACCTCCTGTTCTGTACAGGTTGCAATTTGTCCTGAGAATGAACGGGAAGTGGGGGAACCAATGAGAGACTAGCTCTAGGTGTTGTGACAGGCACAGGTCACTCTTTTTTCCCATCAGAAAGAAGAATTAACCACAGGCTCAGCCTGCCCCCCGAACCAGAATAGGGCCTGAAGCAATCCTGCGCTTTTGCGGCCAGCTCCCAAAAAAGTGAGTTGAGAAATGGAGCTCAGGGGCACTGCAATTCACAGACCTGCAGAGTTATAAATGATAACTCTCGTCCACAAATATATTGAGGGAAGGCAACGAAGAGGATTTGAAAGCAAAGCAAAATTGCAGGAAACAGCTTTCAGGAGGTAGATTCGAATCACCTTTAAAGCACATGAAAAGCGGCAAAACGGGAACAATGATGCCCTTGGCCAAAAAGGGAGTATGCGTTTTTTCCTGAATATATTCAATAAAAAACACATACGCACTTTTTGGCCAACCAAGCAACCTGGAAAGGCAGATCAGCGCTACAAAGAAGTCTCGCTTCCCATCGGTCAAAGGGCCATGCTGAAAAAAGTTTACAAACCAGAAAGGCAGGACACGCCATGGAGAAATGGGAGCCTTGCTACACTGATGGGCGAGATGTGAATTGCCAACAGCCACTCTGGAGAAGTGTACGGTGTGTCCTGAAACATCTAAAACACACTGCTTAGAGAGCATAGGGCACTTCGACTCATGGGTGTACAAATTGGGAAAACTTAAAATCAGCAAGACACAGGCACCCCAAAGTTTAGGGCTGCTCTATTGACAAGAACCTCCACTTCATGACACCTTAAATATCCCAGGAAAGAGAAAAATGGATAAAGAAGCTGTGGTCCTTATGTACAATGGAATATCACTCAGACATGAAATCAATGTCATAAGGCTAGTAGCAGCATGATGAGTGAATTTAGGTACGACGATTCTAAGTGAAATAAGTCACACAGAAAAAACCACTTATCATAAGCTATCACTTATAGAGGGAATGTAAAAACGCTACACTTGAACTGAATTACAAAACAGAACAGAGTCACACGTTTAGAAAACACACTATGGCTTCTTAACGGGAAAGGTGAGGTGGGGTGATGCATAAAACAAGGGTTTCAAATTAGCTCAGTTACCGGTCCATACACCTAATATGTAATAGACAAGACCTACTCCTTGCTCAGTGAACTGGACTCAACACCCCCTATTCACCGCCCAAGAATATATCTGACTAGTGAGAATCTTAAAACTTATGTATTGATATCTCTCTGGAAGTGAGTCTAGTGGGTGTAAAGCCGAATAAACACAGCCGTGAAAAGCAGCAAAACCCCATTGTAAAAATAAATTACTTTTAAAAACCCGTATAACAAAGACAGTGAAAGAGAGAGAAATTCTTACAAAATTCGTTCAGAGGCTGTGGCGCAACCTGGATTGACCATATCTTGACCCACAGCTGGATGAGACATAAGGGTGGACAATCTTGGGGCTGAGAGGTTTGGTGAGGTTGGGTGAGCAAACGCAGACCCTTTAAAGTAATACTGCGTGGTACCCATCACATGGGTCCCAAATCTCCAGGTTCAAGGGCATCTTCCTACATCGAAAACATGCATGAGAAACCCAGAAGATGGTACACCGTGTGATCGGGAAAGGTTTCTAAAACGCACCTCATTTCTCATCTCCTTGTGCTCGGCTTTGCCATTCCAGCTACTTTACTAGCAATCTCCCTACTTGGAGAATCAGCACCTTTAACCTCCTGTTCCATACAGGTTGCAATTTGTCCTGAGGATGAACGGGAAGAGGGGCAACCAATGAGAGACTAGATCTAGGTGTTGGGACAGGCACAGGTCACTCTATTTTCCCATCAGGAAGAAGAATTAACCACAGGCTCAGCCTGCCGCCAGGAACCAGAATAGGGCCTGAGGCAATCCCGCGCTTTTGCGGCCAGATCCCAAAAAAGCGAGTTGAAAAATGGAGCTCAGGGGCACTGCAATTCACAAACCCGCAGAGTTATAAATGATAACTCTCGTCCACAAATATATTGAGGGAAGGCAACGAAGAGAATTTGAAAGCAAGGCAGAATTGCAGGAAACAGATTTCAGGAGGTAGATTCGAATCGCCTTTAAAGCACATGAAAAGCGGCCAAACGTCGACAATGATGCCCTTGGCCAAAAAGGGCGTATGCGTTTTTTCCTGAATATATTCAGGAAAAAACGCATACGCCCTTTTTGGCCAACCAAGCAACCTGGAAAGGCAAATCAGCGCTACAAAGAAGTCTCGCTTCCCATCGGTCAAAAAGGCCATGCTGAAAAAAGTGTAAAAACCAGAAATGCAGGACAGGCCATGGAGAAATGGCAGCCTTGGTACGCTGATGGGCGGGATGTAAATTGCCAACAGCCACTCTGGAGAAGTGTACGGTGTGTCCTGAAACATCGAAAAAACACAGCGTAGGGAGCATAGGGCCCTTCCACACATGGGCGTATAAATTGGGAAAACTAAAAATCACCAAGACACAAGCACCCCAAAGTTTAGGGCTGCTCTGTTGAACAAGAAACTCCACTTCATGACACCTTAACTATCCCAGGAAAGAGGAAAATGGATAAAGAAGTTGTGGTCCTTATGTACAATGGAACATCACTCAGCCATGAAATCAATGTCATAAGGCTAGTAGAAGCATGATGAGTCGATTTAGGTACGACGATTCTAAGTGAAATAAGTCACACAGAAAAAGACACTTATCATAAGCTATCACTTATAGACGGAATGTAAAAACCGCTACATTTGAACTGAATTACAAAACAGAACAGAGTCACACGTTTAGAAAACAAACTATGACTGCTTAACGGGAAAGGTGAGGAGGGGTGATGCATAAAACAAGGGATTCAAATTAGCTCAGATACGGTTCCATACACCCAATATGTAATAGACAAGACCTACTCCTTGCTCAGTGAACTGGACTCAACACCCCCTATTCACCACACAAGAATATATCTGACTAGTAAGAATCTTAAAACCTATGTATTGATATCTCTCTGGAAGTGAGTCAAGTGGGTGTAAAGCCACATAAACACAGCCGTGAAAAGCATCTAAACCACATTATCAAAATAAATTACTTTTACAAACCCATGAAACAAAGAGAGTGAAAGAGAGAGAAATTCTTACACAATTCGTTCGGGGGCTGTGATGCAACCTTGATTGACCATATCTAGACCCACAGCTACATGAGACATAAGGCTGGACACTCTTGGGGATGAGAGGTTTGGTGAGGTTGGGTGAGCAAATGCACAACCTTTAAAGTAATACTGCGTGGTACCCATCCCATGAGTCCCAAATCTCCAGGTTCAAGGGCATCTTCCTACATCGAAAACATGCATGAGAAACCCAGAAGATGGTACACCGTCTGATCGGGAAAGGTTTCGGAAACGCACCTCATTTCTCATCTCCTTGTGCTCGGGTTCGCCATTCCAGCCGCGTTACTAGCAATCTCCCTCCTTGGAGAATCAGCACCTTTAACCTCCTGTTCTGTACAGGTTGCAATTTGTCCTGAGAATGAACGGGAAGTGGGGGAACCAATGAGAGACTAGCTCTAGGTGTTGTGACAGGCACAGGTCACTCTTTTTTCCCATCAGAAAGAAGAATTAACCACAGGCTCAGCCTGCCCCCCGAACCAGAATAGGGCCTGAAGCAATCCTGCGCTTTTGCGGCCAGCTCCCAAAAAAGCGAGTTGAGAAATGGAGCTCAGGGGCACTGCAATTCACAGACCTGCAGAGTTATAAATGATAACTCTCGTCCACAAATATATTGAGGGAAGGCAACGAAGAGGATTTGAAAGCAAGGCAAAATTGCAGGAAACAGCTTTCAGGAGGTAGATTCGAATCACCTTTAAAGCACATGAAAAGCGGCAAAACGGGAACAATGATGCCCTTGGCCAAAAAGGGAGTATGCGTTTTTTCCTGAATATATTCAATAAAAAACGCATACGCACTTTTTGGCCAACCAAGCAACCTGGAAAGGCAGATCAGCGCTACAAAGAAGTCTCGCTTCCCATCGGTCAAAGGGCCATGCTGAAAAAAGTTTACAAACCAGAAAGGCAGGACAGGCCATGGAGAAATGGGAGCCTTGCTACACTGATGGGCGGGATGTAAATTGCCAACAGCCACTCTGGAGAAGTGTACGGTGTGTCCTGAAACATCTAAAACACACAGCTTAGAGAGCATAGGGCACTTCCACTCATGGGTGTACAAATTGGGAAAACTAAAAATCCGCAAGACACAGGCACCCCAAAGTTTAGGGTTGCTCTGTTGACAAGAACCTCCACTTCATTCCACCTTAAATATCCCAGGAAAGAGAAAAATGGATAAAGTTGAGGTCCTTATGTACAATGGAATATCACTCAGCCATGAAATCAATGTCCTAAGGCTAGTAGCAGCATGATGATTGGATTTAGGTACGACCATTCTAAGTGAAATAAGTCACACAGAAAAAGACACTTATCATAAGATATCACTTATAGAAGGAATGTAAAAACCGTTACCCTTGAACTGAATTACAACACAGAACAGAGTCACACATTTTGAAAACACACTATGGCTGCTTAACGGGAAAGGTGAGGTGGGGTGATGCATAAAACAAGGGTTTCAAATTAGCTCAGATACCGTTCTATAAACCCAATAGGTAATAGACAAGACCTACTCCTTGCTCAGTGAACTGGACTCAACACCCCGTATTCACCGCACAAGAATATATCTGACTAGTAAGAATCTTAAAACCTATGTATTAATATCTCTCTGGAAGTGAGTCTAGTGGGTGTAAAGCCGAATGAACACAGCCGTGAAAAGCAGCAAAACCCCATTATAAAAATAAATTACTTTTAAAAACCCGTATAACAAAGACAGTGAAAGAGAGAGAAATTCTTACAAAATTCGTTCAGAGGCTGTGGCGCAACCTGGATTGACCATATCTTGACCCACAGCTGGATGAGACATAAGGGTGGACACTCTTGGGGCTGAGAGGTTTGGTGAGGTTGGGTGAGCAAACGCAGACCCTTTAAAGTAATACTGCGTGGTACCCATCCCATGTGTCGCAACTCTCCAGGTTCAAGGGCATCTTCCTACATCGAAAACATGCATGAGAAACCCAGAAGATGGTACACCGTGTGATCGGGAAAGGTTTCTAAAACGCACCTCATTTCTCATCTCCTTGTGCTCGGCTTTGCCATTCCAGCTACTTTACTAGCAATCTCCCTACTTGGAGAATCAGCACCTTTAACCTCCTGTTCCATACAAGTTGCAATTTGTCCTGAGGATGAACGGGAAGAGGGGCAACCAATGAGAGACTAGATCTAGGTGTTGGGACAGGCACAGGTCACTCTATTTTCCCATCAGGAAGAAGAATTAACCACAGGCTCAGCCTGCCGCCAGGAACCAGAATAGGGCCTGAGGCAATCCCGCGTTTTTGCGGCCAGATCCCAAAAATGCGAGTTGAAAAATGGAGCTCAGGGGCACTGCAATTCACAAACCCGCAGAGTTATAAATGATAACTCTCGTCCACAAATATATTGAGGGAAGGCAACGAAGAGAATTTGAAAGCAAGGCAGAATTGCAGGAAACAGATTTCAGGAGGTAGATTCGAATCGCCTTTAAAGCACATGAAAAGCTGCCAAACGTCGACAATGATGCCCTTGACCAAAAAGGGCGTATGCGTTTTTTCCTGAATATATTCAGGAAAAAACGCATACGCCCTTTTTGGCCAACCAAGCAACCTGGAAATGCAAATCAGCGCTACAAAGAAGTCTCGCTTCCCATCGGTCAAAAAGGCCATGCTGAAAAAAGTGTAAAAACCAGAAATGCAGGACAGGCCATGGAGAAATGGCAGCCTTGGTACGCTGATGGGCGGGATGTAAATTGCCAACAGCCACTCTGGAGAAGTGTACGGTGTGTCCTGAAACATCGAAAAAACACAGCGTAGGGAGCATAGGGCCCTTCCACACATGGGCGTATAAATTGGGAAAACTAAAAATCACCAAGACACAAGCACCCCAAAGTTTAGGGCTGCTCTGTTGAACAAGAAACTCCACTTCATGACACCTTAAATATGCCAGGAAAGAGGAAAATGGATAAAGAAGTTGTGGTCCTTATGTACAATGGAATATCACTCAGCCATGAAATCAATGTCATAAGGCTAGTAGAAGCATGATGAGTCGATTTAGGTACGACGATTCTAAGTGAAATAAGTCACACAGAAAAAGACACTTATCATAAGCTATCACTTATAGACGGAATGTAAAAACCGCTACATTTGAACTGAATTACAAAACAGAACAGAGTCACACGTTTAAAAACATACTATGACTGCTTAACGGGAAAGGTGAGGAGGGGTGATGCATAAAACAAGGGATTCAAATTAGCTCAGATACGGTTCCATACACCCAATATGTAATAGACAAGACCTACTCCTTGCTCAGTGAACTGGACTCAACACCCCCTATTCACCACACAAGAATATATCTGACTAGTAAGAATCTTAAAACCTATGTATTGATATCTCTCTGGAAGTGAGTCAAGTGGGTGTAAAGCCACATAAACTCAGCCGTGAAAAGCAGCTAAACCACATTATCAAAATAAATTACTTTTACAAACCCATGAAACAAAGAGAGTGAAAGAGAGAGAAATTCTTACACAATTCGTTCGGGGGCTGTGATGCAACCTTGTTTGACCATATCTAGACGCACAGCTACATGAGACATAAGGCTGGACACTCTTGGGGATGAGAGGTTTGGTGAGGTTGGGTGAGCAAATGCACAACCTTTAAAGTAATATTGCGTGGTACCCATCCCATGAGTCCCAAATCTCCAGGTTCAAGGGCATCTTCCTACATCGAAAACATGCATGAGAAACCCAGAAGATGGTACACCGTCTGATCGGGAAAGGTTTCGGAAACGCACCTCATTTCTCATCTCCTTGTGCTCGGGTTCGCCATTCCAGCCGCGTTACTAGCAATCTCCCTCCTTGGAGAATCAGCACCTTTAACCTCCTGTTCTGTACAGGTTGCAATTTGTCCTGAGAATGAACGGGAAGTGGGGGAACCAATGAGAGACTAGCTCTAGGTGTTGTGACAGGCACAGGTCACTCTTTTTTCCCATCAGAAAGAAGAATTAACCACAGGCTCAGCCTGCCCCCCGAACCAGAATAGGGCCTGAAGCAATCCTGCGCTTTTGCGGCCAGCTCCCAAAAAAGCGAGTTGAGAAATGGAGCTCAGGGGCACTGCAATTCACAGACCTGCAGAGTTATAAATGATAACTCTCGTCCACAAATATATTGAGGGAAGGCAACGAAGAGGATTTGAAAGCAAAGCAAAATTGCAGGAAACAGCTTTCAGGAGGTAGATTCGAATCGCCTTTAAAGCACATGAAAAGCGGCAAAACGGGAACAATGATGCCCTTGGCCAAAAAGGGAGTATGCGTTTTTTCCTGAATATATTCAATAAAAAACGCATACGCACTTTTTGGCCAACCAAGCAACCTGGAAAGGCAGATCAGCGCTACAAAGAAGTCTCGCTTCCCATCGGTCAAAGGGCCATGCTGAAAAAAGTTTACAAACCAGAAAGGCAGGACACGCCATGGAGAAATGGGAGCCTTGCTACACTGATGGGCGAGATGTGAATTGCCAACAGCCACTCTGGAGAAGTGTACGGTGTGTCCTGAAACATCTAAAACACACTGCTTAGAGAGCATAGGGCACTTCGACTCATGGGTGTACAAATTGGGAAAACTTAAAATCAGCAAGACACAGGCACCCCAAAGTTTAGGGCTGCTCTATTGACAAGAACCTCCACTTCATGACACCTTAAATATCCCAGGAAAGAGAAAAATGGATAAAGAAGCTGTGGTCCTTATGTACAATGGAATATCACTCAGACATGAAATCAATGTCATAAGGCTAGTAGCAGCATGATGAGTGAATTTAGGTACGACGATTCTAAGTGAAATAAGTCACACAGAAAAAACCACTTATCATAAGCTATCACTTATAGAGAGAATGTAAAAACGCTACACTTGAACTGAATTACAAAACAGAACAGAGTCACACGTTTAGAAAACACACTATGGCTTCTTAACGGGAAAGGTGAGGTGGGGTGATGCATAAAACAAGGGTTTCAAATTAGCTCAGTTACCGGTCCATACACCTAATATGTAATAGACAAGACCTACTCCTTGCTCAGTGAACTGGACTCAACACCCCCTATTCACCGCCCAAGAATATATCTGACTAGTGAGAATCTTAAAACTTATGTATTGATATCTCTCTGGAAGTGAGTCTAGTGGGTGTAAAGCCGAATAAACACAGCCGAGAAAAGCAGCAAAACCCCATTGTAAAAATAAATTACTTTTAAAAACCCGTATAACAAAGACAGTGAAAGAGAGAGAAATTCTTACAAAATTCGTTCAGAGGCTGTGGCGCAACCTGGATTGACCATATCTTGACCCACAGCTGGATGAGACATAAGGGTGGACACTCTTGGGGCTGAGAGGTTTGGTGAGGTTGGGTGAGCAAACGCAGACCCTTTAAAGTAATACTGCGTGGTACCCATCACATGGGTCCCAAATCTCCAGGTTCAAGGGCATCTTCCTACATCGAAAACATGCATGAGAAACCCAGAAGATGGTACACCGTGTGATCGGGAAAGGTTTCTAAAACGCACCTCATTTCTCATCTCCTTGTGCTCGGCTTTGCCATTCCAGCTACTTTACTAGCAATCTCCCTACTTGGAGAATCAGCACCTTTAACCTCCTGTTCCATACAGGTTGCAATTTGTCCTGAGGATGAACGGGAAGAGGGGCAACCAATGAGAGACTAGATCTAGGTGTTGGGAGAGGCACAGGTCACTCTATTTTCCCATCAGGAAGAAGAATTAACCACAGGCTCAGCCTGCCGCCAGGAACCAGAATAGGGCCTGAGGCAATCCCGCGCTTTTGCGGCCAGATCCCAAAAAAGCGAGTTGAAAAATGGAGCTCAGGGGCACTGCAATTCACAAACCCGCAGAGTTATAAATGGTAACTCTCGTCCACAAATATATTGAGGGAAGGCAACGAAGAGAATTTGAAAGCAAGGCAGAATTGCAGGAAACAGATTTCAGGAGGTAGATTCGAATCGCCTTTAAAGCACATGAAAAGCTGCCAAACGTCGACAATGATGCCCTTGGCCAAAAAGGGCGTATGCGTTTTTTCCTGAATATATTCAGGAAAAAACGCATACGCCCTTTTTGGCCAACCAAGCAACCTGGAAATGCAAATCAGCGCTACAAAGAAGTCTCGCTTCCCATCGGTCAAAAAGGCCATGCTGAAAAAAGTGTAAAAACCAGAAATGCAGGACAGGCCATGGAGAAATGGCAGCCTTGGTACGCTGATGGGCGGGATGTAAATTGCCAACAGCCACTCTGGAGAAGTGTACGGTGTGTCCTGAAACATCGAAAAAACACAGCGTAGGGAGCATAGGGCCCTTCCACACATGGGCGTATAAATTGGGAAAACTAAAAATCACCAAGACACAAGCACCCCAAAGTTTAGGGCTGCTCTGTTGAACAAGAAACTCCACTTCATGACACCTTAAATATGCCAGGAAAGAGGAAAATGGATAAAGAAGTTGTGGTCCTTATGTACAATGGAATATCACTCAGCCATGAAATCAATGTCATAAGGCTAGTAGAAGCATGATGAGTCGATTTAGGTACGACGATTCTAAGTGAAATAAGTCACACAGAAAAAGACACTTATCATAAGCTATCACTTATAGACGGAATGTAAAAACCGCTACATTTGAACTGAATTACAAAACAGAACTGAGTCACACGTTTAGAAAACATACTATGACTGCTTAACGGGAAAGGTGAGGAGGGGTGATGCATAAAACAAGGGATTCAAATTAGCTCAGATACGGTTCCATACACCCAATATGTAATAGACAAGACCTACTCCTTGCTCAGTGAACTGGACTCAACACCCCCTATTCACCACACAAGAATATATCTGACTAGTAAGAATCTTAAAACCTATGTATTGATATCTCTCTGGAGGTGAGTCAAGTGGGTGTAAAGCCACATAAACTCAGCCGTGAAAAGCAGCTAAACCACATTATCAAAATAAATTACTTTTACAAACCCATGAAACAAAGAGAGTGAAAGAGAGAGAAATTCTTACACAATTCGTTCGGGGGCTGTGATGCAACCTTGATTGACCATATCTAGACCCACAGCTACATGAGACATAAGGCTGGACACTCTTGGGGATGAGAGGTTTGGTGAGGTTGGGTGAGCAAATGCAGAACCTTTAAAGTAATACTGCGTGGTACCCATCCCATGAGTCCCAAATCTCCAGGTTCAAGGGCATCTTCCTACTTCGAAAACATGCATGAGAAACCCAGAAGATGGTACACCGTCTGATCGGGAAAGGTTTCGGAAACGCACCTCATTTATCATCTCCTTGTGCTCGGGTTCGCCATTCCAGCCGCGTTACTAGCAATCTCCCTCCTTGGAGAATCAGCACCTTTAACCTCCTGTTCTGTACAGGTTGCAATTTGTCCTGAGAATGAACGGGAAGTGGGGGAACCAATGAGAGACTAGCTCTAGGTGTTGTGACAGGCACAGGTCACTCTTTTTTCCCATCAGAAAGAAGAATTAACCACAGGCTCAGCCTGCCCCCCGAACCAGAATAGGGCCTGAAGCAATCCTGCGCTTTTGCGGCCAGCTCCCAAAAAAGCGAGTTGAGAAATGGAGCTCAGGGGCACTGCAATTCACAGACCTGCAGAGTTATAAATGATAACTCTCGTCCACAAATATATTGAGGGAGGGCAACGAAGAGGATTTGAAAGCAAAGCAAAATTGCAGGAAACAGCTTTCAGGAGGTAGATTCGAATCACCTTTAAAGCACATGAAAAGCGGCAAAACGGGAACAATGATGCCCTTGGCCAAAAAGGGAGTATGCGTTTTTTCCTGAATATATTCAATAAAAAACGCATACGCACTTTTTGGCCAACCAAGCAACCTGGAAAGGCAGATCAGCGCTACAAAGAAGTCTCGCTTCCCATCGGTCAAAGGGCCATGCTGAAAAAAGTTTACAAACCAGAAAGGCAGGACACGCCATGGAGAAATGGGAGCCTTGCTACACTGATGGGCGAGATGTGAATTGCCAACAGCCACTCTGGAGAAGTGTACGGTGTGTCCTGAAACATCTAAAACACACTGCTTAGAGAGCATAGGGCACTTCGACTCATGGGTGTACAAATTGGGAAAACTTAAAATCAGCAAGACACAGGCACCCCAAAGTTTAGGGCTGCTCTATTGACAAGAACCTCCACTTCATGACACCTTAAATATCCCAGGAAAGAGAAAAATGGATAAAGAAGCTGTGGTCCTTATGTAAAATGGAATATCACTCAGACATGAAATCAATGTCATAAGGCTAGTAGCAGCATGATGAGTGAATTTAGGTACGACGATTCTAAGTGAAATAAGTCACACAGAAAAAACCACTTATCATAAGCTATCACTTATAGAGGGAATGTAAAAACGCTACACTTGAACTGAATTACAAAACAGAACAGAGTCACACGTTTAGAAAACACACTATGGCTTCTTAACGGGAAAGGTGAGGTGGGGTGATGCATAAAACAAGGGTTTCAAATTAGCTCAGTTACCGGTCCATACACCTAATATGTAATAGACAAGACCTACTCCTTGCTCAGTGAACTGGACTCAACACCCCCTATTCACCGCCCAAGAATATATCTGACTAGTGAGAATCTTAAAACTTATGTATTGATATCTCTCTGGAAGTGAGTCTAGTGGGTGTAAAGCCGAATAAACACAGCCGTGAAAAGCAGCAAAACCCCATTGTAAAAATAAATTACTTTTAAAAACCCGTATAACAAAGACAGTGAAAGAGAGAGAAATTCTTACAAAATTCGTTCAGAGGCTGTGGCGCAACCTGGATTGACCATATCTTGACCCACAGCTGGATGAGACATAAGGGTGGACACTCTTGGGGCTGAGAGGTTTGGTGAGGTTGGGTGAGCAAACGCAGACCCTTTAAAGTAATACTGCGTGGTACCCATCCAATGGGTCCCAAATCTCCAGGTTCAAGGGCATCTTCCTACATCGAAAACATGCATGAGAAACCCAGAAGATGGTACACCGTGTGATCGGGAAAGGTTTCTAAAACGCACCTCATTTCTCATCTCCTTGTGCTCGGCTTTGCCATTCCAGCTACTTTACTAGCAATCTCCCTACTTGGAGAATCAGCACCTTTAACCTCCTGTTCCATACAGGTTGCAATTTGTCCTGAGGATGAACGGGAAGAGGGGCAACCAATGAGAGACTAGATCTAGGTGTTGGGACAGGCACAGGTCACTCTATTTTCCCATCAGGAAGAAGAATTAACCACAGGCTCAGCCTGCCGCCAGGAACCAGAATAGGGCCTGAGGCAATCCCGCGCTTTTGCGGCCAGATCCCAAAAAAGCGAGTTGAAAAATGGAGCTCAGGGGCACTGCAATTCACAAACCCGCAGAGTTATAAATGATAACTCTCGTCCACAAATATATTGAGGGAAGGCAACGAAGAGAATTTGAAAGCAAGGCAGAATTGCAGGAAACAGATTTCAGGAGGTAGATTCGAATCGCCTTTAAAGCACATGAAAAGCGGCCAAAGGTCGACAATGATGCCCTTGGCCAAAAAGGGCGTATGCGTTTTTTCCTGAATATATTCAGGAAAAAACGCATACGCCCTTTTTGGCCAACCAAGCAACCTGGAAAGGCAAATCAGCGCTACAAAGAAGTCTCGCTTCCCATCGGTCAAAAAGGCCATGCTGAAAAAAGTGTAAAAACCAGAAATGCAGGACAGGCCATGGAGAAATGGCAGCCTTGGTACGCTGATGGGCGGGATGTAAATTGCCAACAGCCACTCTGGAGAAGTGTACGGTGTGTCCTGAAACATCGAAAAAACACAGCGTAGGGAGCATAGGGCCCTTCCACACATGGGCGTATAAATTGGGAAAACTAAAAATCACCAAGACACAAGCACCCCAAAGTTTAGGGCTGCTCTGTTGAACAAGAAACTCCACTTCATGACACCTTAACTATCCCAGGAAAGAGGAAAATGGATAAAGAAGTTGTGGTCCTTATGTACAATGGAATATCACTCAGCCATGAAATCAATGTCATAAGGCTAGTAGAAGCATGATGAGTCGATTTAGGTACGACGATTCTAAGTGAAATAAGTCACACAGAAAAAGACACTTATCATAAGCTATCACTTATAGACGGAATGTAAAAACCGCTACATTTGAACTGAATTACAAAACAGAACAGAGTCACACGTTTAGAAAACAAACTATGACTGCTTAACGGGAAAGGTGAGGAGGGGTGATGCATAAAACAAGGGATTCAAATTAGCTCAGATACGGTTCCATACACCCAATATGTAATAGACAACACGTACTCCTTGCTCAGTGAACTGGACTCAACACCCCCTATTCACCACACAAGAATATATCTGACTAGTAAGAATCTTAAAACCTATGTATTGATATCTCTCTGGAAGTGAGTCAAGTGGGTGTAAAGCCACATAAACACAGCCGTGAAAAGCAGCTAAACCACATTATCAAAATAAATTACTTTTAAAAACGCATGAAACAAAGAGAGTGAAAGAGAGAGAAATTCTTACACAATTCGTTCGGGGGCTGTGATGCAACCTTGATTGACCATATCTAGACCCACAGCTACATGAGACATAAGGCTGGACACTCTTGGGGATGAGAGGTTTGGTGAGGTTGGGTGAGCAAATGCACAACCTTTAAAGTAATACTGCGTGGTACCCATCCCATGAGTCCCAAATCTCCAGGTTCAAGGGCATCTTCCTACATCGAAAACATGCATGAGAAACCCAGAAGATGGTACACCGTCTGATCGGGAAAGGTTTCGGAAACGCACCTCATTTCTCATCTCCTTGTGCTCGGGTTCGCCATTCCAGCCGCGTTACTAGCAATCTCCCTCCTTGGAGAATCAGTACCTTTAACCTCCTGTTCTGTACAGGTTGCAATTTGTCCTGAGAATGAACGGGAAGTGGGGGAACCAATGAGAGACTAGCTCTAGGTGTTGTGACAGGCACAGGTCACTCTTTTTTCCCATCAGAAAGAAGAATTAACCAAAGGCTCAGCCTGCCCCCCGAACCAGAATAGGGCCTGAAGCAATCCTGTGCTTTTGCGGCCAGCTCCCAAAAAAGCGAGTTGAGAAATGGAGCTCAGGGGCACTGCAATTCACAGACCTGCAGAGTTATAAATGATAACTCTCGTCCACAAATATATTGAGGGAAGGCAACGAAGAGGATTTGAAAGCAAGGCAAAATTGCAGGAAACAGCTTTCAGGAGGTAGATTCGAATCACCTTTAAAGCACATGAAAAGCGGCAAAACGGGAACAATGATGCCCTTGGCCAAAAAGGGAGTATGCGTTTTTTCCTGAATATATTCAGGAAAAAACGCATACGCCCTTTTTGGCCAACCAAGCAACCTGGAAAGGCAAATCAGGGCTACAAAGTAGTCTCGCTTCCCATCGGTCAAAAAGGCCATGCTGAAAAAAGTGTAAAAACCAGAAATGCAGGACAGGCCATGGAGAAATGGCAGCCTTGGTACGCTGATGGGCGGGATGTAAATTGCCAACAGCCACTCTGGAGAAGTGTACGGTGTGTCCTGAAACATCGAAAAAACACAGCGTAGGGAGCATAGGGCCCTTCCACACATGGGCGTATAAATTGGGAAAACTAAAAATCACCAAGACACAAGCACCCCAAAGTTTAGGGCTGCTCTGTTGAACAAGAAACTCCACTTCATGACACCTTAACTATCCCAGGAAAGAGGAAAATGGATAAAGAAGTTGTGGTCCTTATGTACAATGGAATATCACTCAGCCATGAAATCAATATCATAAGGCTAGTAGAAACATGATGAGTCGATTTAGGTACGACGATTCTAAATGAAATAAGTCACACAGAAAAAGACACTTATCATAAGCTATCACTTATAGACGGAATGTAAAAACCGCTACACTTGATCTGAATTACAAAACAGAACAGAGTCACACGTTTAGAAAACAAACTATGACTGCTTAACGGGAAAGGTGAGGAGGGGTGATGCATAAAACAAGGGTTTCAAATTAGCTCAGATACCGTTCTATAAACCCAATAGGTAATAGACAAGACCTACTCCTTGCTCAGTGAACTGGACTCAACACCCCGTATTCACCGCACAAGAATATATCTGACTAGTAAGAATCTTAAAACCTATGTATTAATATCTTTCTGGAAGAGTGTCAAGTGGGTGTAAAGCGGCATAAACACAGCAGTGAAAAGCAGCTAAACCCCATTAACAAAATAAATTTCTTTTACAAACCCATGAAACAAAGAGAGTGAAAGAGAGAGAAATTCTTACACAATTCGTTCGGGGGCTGTGATGCAACCTTGATTGACCATATCTAGACCCACAGCTACATGGGACATAAGGCTGGACACTCTTGGGGATGAGAGGTTTGGTGAGGTTGGGTGAGCAAACGCAGACCCTTTAAAGTAATACTGCGTGGTACCCATCCCATGTGTCCCAACTCTCCAGGTTCAAGGGCATCTTCCTACATCGAAAACATGCATGAGAAACCCAGAAGATGGTACACCGTCTGATCGGGAAAGGTTTCGGAAACGCACCTCATTTCTCATCTCCTTGTGCTCGGGTTCGCCATTCCAGCCGCGTTACTAGCAATCTCCCTCCTTGGAGAATCAGCACCTTTAACCTCCTGTTCTGTACAGGTTGCAATTTGTCCTGAGAATGAACGGGAAGTGGGGGAACCAATGAGAGACTAGCTCTAGGTGTTGTGACAGGCACAGGTCACTCTTTTTTCCCATCAGAAAGAAGAATTAACCACAGGCTCAGCCTGCCCCCCGAACCAGAATAGGGCCTGAAGCAATCCTGCGCTTTTGCGGCCAGCTCCCAAAAAAGCGAGTTGAGAAATGGAGCTCAGGGGCACTGCAATTCACAGACCTGCAGAGTTATAAATGATAACTCTCGTCCACAAATATATTGAGGGAAGGCAACGAAGAGGATTTGAAAGCAAGGCAAAATTGCAGGAAACAGCTTTCAGGAGGTAGATTCGAATCACCTTTAAAGCACATGAAAAGCGGCAAAACGGGAACAATGATGCCCTTGGCCAAAAAGGGAGTATGCGTTTTTTCCTGAATATATTCAATAAAAAACGCATACGCACTTTTTGGCCAACCAAGCAACCTGGAAAGGCAAATCAGCGCTACAAAGAAGTCTCGCTTCCCATCGGTCAAAGGGCCATGCTGAAAAAAGTTTACAAACCAGAAAGGCAGGACACGCCATGGAGAAATGGGAGCCTTGCTACACTGATGGGCGAGATGTGAATTGCCAACAGCCACTCTGGAGAATTGTACGGTGTGTCCTGAAACATCTAAAACACACTGCTTAGAGAGCATAGGGCACTTCGACTCATGGGTGTACAAATTGGGAAAACTTAAAATCAGCAAGACACAGGCACCCCAAAGTTTAGGGCTGCTCTATTGACAAGAACCTCGACTTCATGACACCTTAAATATCCCAGGAAAGAGAAAAATGGATAAAGAAGTTGTGGTCCTTATGTACAATGGAATATCACTCAGCCATGAAATCAATGTCATAAGGCTAGTAGCAGCATGATGAGTGAATTTAGGTACGACGATTCTAAGTGAAATAAGTCACACAGAAAAAACCACTTATCATAAGCTATCACTTATAGAGGGAATGTAAAAACGCTACACTTGAACTGAATTACAAAACAGAACAGAGTCACACGTTTAGAAAACACACTATGGCTTCTTAACGGGAAAGGTGAGGTGGGGTGATGCATAAAACAAGGGTTTCAAATTAGCTCAGTTACCGGTCCATACACCTAATATGTAATAGACAAGACCTACTCCTTGCTCAGTGAACTGGACTCAACACCCCCTATTCACCGCCCAAGAATATATCTGACTAGTGAGAATCTTAAAACTTATGTATTGATATCTCTCTGGAAGTGAGTCTAGTGGGTGTAAAGCCGAATAAACACAGCCGTGAAAAGCAGCAAAACCCCATTGTAAAAATAAATTACTTTTGAAAACCCGTATAACAAAGACAGTGAAAGAGAGAGAAATTCTTACAAAATTCGTTCAGAGGCTGTGGCGCAACCTGGATTGACCATATCTTGACCCACAGCTGGATGAGACATAAGGGTGGACACTCTTGGGGCTGAGAGGTTTGGTGAGGTTGGGTGAGCAAACGCAGACCCTTTAAAGTAATACTGTGTGGTACCCATCCCATGGGTCCCAAATCTCCAGGTTCAAGGGCATCTTCCTACATCGAAAACATGCATGAGAAACCCAGAAGATGGTACACCATGTGATCGGGAAAGGTTTCTAAAACGCACCTCATTTCTCATCTCCTTGTGCTCGGCTTTGCCATTCCAGCTACTTTACTAGCAATCTCCCTACTTGGAGAATCAGCACCTTTAACCTCCTGTTCCATACAGGTTGCAATTTGTCCTGAGGATGAAAGGGAAGAGGGGCAACCAATGAGAGACTAGATCTATGTGTTGGGACAGACACAGGTCACACTATTTTCCCATCAGGAAGAAGAATTAACCACAGGCTCAGCCTGCCGCCCAGAAGCAGAATAGGGCCTGAGGCAATCCCACACTTTTGCTGCCAGCTCCCAAAAAAGCCAGTTGAAAAATGGAGCTCAGGGGCACTGCAATTCACAAAGCTGCAGAGTTATAAATGTTAACTCTCAGCCACGAATATATTGAGGGAAGGCAACAAAGAGGATTTGAAAGCAAGGCAGAACTGCAGGAAACAGATTTCAGGAGGTAGATTCGAATCGCCTTTAAAGCACATGAAAAGTGGCAAAACATCGACAATGATGCCCTTGGCCAAAAAGGGCGTATGCGTTTTTTCCTGAATATATTCAGGAAAAAACGCATACGCCCTTTTTGGCCAACCAAGCAACCTGGAAAGGCAAATCAGCGCTACAAAGGAGTCTCGCTTCCCATTGGTCAAAAAGGCCATGCTGAAAAAAGTGTAAAAACCAGAAATGCAGGACAGGCCAAGGAGAAATGGCAGCCTTGGTACGCTGATGGGCGGGATGTAAATTGCCAACAGCCACTCTGGAGAAGTGTACGGTGTGTCCTGAAACATCGAAAAAACACAGCTTAGGGAGCATAGGGCACTTCCACTCATGGGCGTATAAATTGGGAAAACTAAAAATCACCAAGACACAAGCACCCCAAAGTTTAGGGCTGCTCTGTTGAACAAGAACCTCCACTTCATGACACCTTAAATATCCCAGGAAAGAGAAAAATGGATAAAGAAGTTGTGGTCCTTATGTAAAATGGAATATCACTCAGCAATGAAATCAATGTCATAAGGCTAGTAGAAGCATGATGAGTCGATTTAGGTACGACGATTCTAAGTGAAATAAGTCACACAGAAAAAGACACTTATCATAAGCTATAACTTATAGACGGAATGTAAAAACCGCTACACTTGAACTGAATTACAAAACAGAACAGAGTCACACGTTTAGAAAACAAACTATGGCTGCTTAACGGGAAAGGTGAGGTGGGGTGATGCATAAAACAAGGGATTCAAATTAAATCAGATACGGTTCCATACACCCAATATGTAATAGACAAGGCCTACTCCTTGCTCAGTGAACTGGACTCAACACCCCCTATTCACCGCACAAGTATATATCTGACAGGTAAGAATCTTAAAACCTATGTATTGATATCTCTCTGGAAGTGAGTCAAGTGGGTGTAAAGCCACATACACACAGCCGTGAAAAGCAGCTAAACACCATCATAAAAATAAATTACTTTTAAAAACCCATAAAACAACGACAGTGAAAGAGAGAGAAATTCTTACAAAATTCGTTCAGGGGCTGTGATGCAACCTGGATTGACCATATCAAGACCCACAGCTGGATGAGACATAAGGGTGGACACTCTTGGGGCTGAGAGTTTTGGTGAGGTTGGGTGAGCAAACGCAGACCCTTTAAAGTAATACTGCGTGGTACCCATCCCATGGGTCCCAAATCTCCAGGTTCAAGGGCATCTTCCTACATCGAAAACATGCATGAGAAATCCAGAAGATGGTACACCGTGTGATCGGGAAAGGTTTCTAAAACGCACCTCATTTCTCATCTCCTTGTGCTCGGGTTAGCCATTCCAGCTACTTTACTAGCAGTCTCCCTACTTGGAGAATCAGCACCTTTAACCTCCTGTTCCGTACAGGTTGCAATTTGTCCTGAGGATGAACGGGAAGAGGGGCAACCAATGAGACACTAGATCTAGGTGTTGGGACAGGCACAGGTCACTCTATTTTCCCATCAGGAAGAAAAATTAACCACAGGCTCAGCCTGCCGCCAGGAACCAGAATAGGGCCTGAGGCAATCCCGCGCTTTTGCGGCCAGATCCCAAAAAAGCGAGTTGAAAAATGGAGCTCAGGGGCACTGCAATTCACAAACCTGCAGAGTTATAAATGATAACTCTCGTCCACAAATATATTGAGGGAAGGCAACGAAGAGAATTTGAAAGCAAGGCAGAATTGCAGGAAACAGATTTCAGGAGGTAGATTCGAATCGCCTTTAAAGCACATGAAAAGCGGCAAAACGTCGACAATGATGCCCTTGGCCAAAAAGGGCGTATGCGGTTTTTCCTGAATATATTCAGGAAAAAACGCATACGCCCTTTTTGGCCAAACAAGCAACTTGGAAAGGCAAATCAGCGCTACAAAGAAGTCTCGCTTCCCATCGGTCAAAAAGGCCATGCTGAAAAAAGTGTAAAAACCAGAAATGCAGGACAGGCCATGGAGAAATGGCAGCCTTGCTACGCTGATGGGCGGGATGTAAATTGCCAAACAGCCACTCTGGAGAAGTGTACGGTGTGTCCTGAAACATCGAAAAAACACAACTTAGGGAGCATAGGGCACTTCCACTCATTTGCGTATAAATTGGGAAAACCAAAAATCACCAAGACACAAGCACCCCAAAGTTTAGGGCTGCTCTGTTGACAAGAACCTCCACTTCATGACACCTTAAATATCCCAGGAAAGAGAAAAATGGATAAAGAAGCTGTGGTCCTTATGTACAATGGAATATCACTCAGCCATGAAATCAATGTCATAAGGCTAGTAGCAGCATGATGAGTGGATTTAGGTAGGACGATTGTAAGTGAAATAAGTCACAAAGAAAAAGACACTTATCATAAGCTATCACTTATAGACGGAATGTAAAAACAGCTACACTTGAACTGAATTACAAAACAGAACAGAGTCACACGTTTAGCAAACACACTATGGCTGCTTAACGGGAAAGGTGAGGTGGGGTGATGCATAAAACAACGGTTTCAAATTAGCTAAGATACCGTTCCATACACCCAATATCTAATAGACAAGACCTACTCCTTGCTCAGTGAACTGGACTCAACACCCCCTATTCACCGCACAAGAATATATCTGACTAGTAAGAATCTTAAAACCTATGTATTGATATCTGTCTGGAAGTGAGTCAATTGGGTGTAAAGCCGCATAAACACAGCCATGAAAAGCAGCTAACCCCCTTTATAAAAATAAATTACTTTTAAAAACCCGTAAAACAAAGACAGTGAAAGAGAGAAATTCTTACAAAATTCGTTCAGAGGCTGTGATGCAACCTGGATTGACCATATCTAGACCCACAGCTGGATGAGACATAAGGGTGGACACTCTTGGGGTTGAGAGGTTGGGTGAGGTTGGGTGAGCAAACGCAGACCCTTTAAAGTAATACTGCGTGGTACCCATCCCATGGGTCCCAAATCTCCAGGTTCAAGGGCTTCTTCCTACATCA
The DNA here is from genome assembly GCF_028021215.1 of Eschrichtius robustus. Taxonomy (NCBI): domain Eukaryota; kingdom Metazoa; phylum Chordata; class Mammalia; order Artiodactyla; family Eschrichtiidae; genus Eschrichtius; species Eschrichtius robustus. The sequence continues at coordinate 399,530 of NW_027175278.1, forward strand.
AAATTATGCATGAGAATCCCAGAAGATGGTACACCGTGTGATTGGGAAAGGTTTCTAAAACGCACCTCATTTCTCAACTCCTTGTGCTCGGGTTCGCCATTCCAGCTACTTTTCTAGCAATCTCCCTACTTGGAGAATCAGCACCTTTAACCTCCTGTTCCATACAGGTTGCAATTTCTCCTGAGGATGAACGAGAAGAGGGGCCACCAATGAGAGACTAGATCTAGGTGTTAGGACAGGCACAGGTCACTCTATTATCCCATCAGGAAGAAATATTAACCACAGGCTCAGCCTTGCCCCTGGAACCAGAATAGGGCCTGAGGCAATCCCACGCTTTTGCGACCAGATCCCAAAAAAGCGAGTTGAAAAATGGAGCTCAGGGGCACTGCAATTCACAAACCTGCAGAGTTATAAATGATAACTCTCGTCCACAAGTATATTGAGGGAAGGCAACGAAGAGGATATGAATGCAATGCAGAATTGCAGGAAACAGATTTCAGGAGGTAGATTCAAATCGCCTTTAAAGCACATGAAAAGCGGCAAAACGTCAACAACGATGCCCTTGGCCAAAAAGGGCGTATGCGTTTTTTCCTGAATATATTCAGGAAAAAACGCATACGCCCTTTTTGGCCAACCAAGCAACCTGGAGAGGCAAATCAGCGCAACAAAGAAGTCTTGCATCCCATCGGTCAAAAGTCCATGCTGAAAAAAGTGTAAAAACCAGAAATGCAGGACAGGCCATGGAGAAATGGCAGCCTTGCTACACTGATGGGCGGGATGTAAATTGCCAACAGCCACTCTGGAGAAGTGTACGGTGTGTCCTGAAACATCGAAAAAACACAGCTTAGGGAGCATAGGGCACTTCCACTCATGGGCGTATAAATTGGGAAAACTAAAAATCAGCAAGACACAGGCACCCCAGAGTTTAGGGCTGCTCTGTTGAACAAGAACCTCCACTTCATGACACCTTAAATATCCCAGGAAAGAGAAAAATGGATAAAGAAGCTGTGGTCCTTATGTACAATGGAATATCACTCAGCCATGAAATCAACGTCATAAGGCTAGTAGCAGCATGATGAGTGGACTTAGGTACGACGATTCTAAGTGAAATAAGTCACACAGAAAAAGCCACTTATCATAAGCTATCACTTATAGACGGAATGTAAAAACCGCTACACTTGAACTGAATTACAAAACAGAACAGAGTCACACGTTTAGAAAACACACTATGGCTGCTTAACGGGAAAGGTGAGGTGGGGTGATGCATAAAACAAGGGTTTCAAATTAGCTCAGTTACCGTTCCATACACCCAATATGTAATAGACAAGACCTACTCCTTGCTCAGTGAACTGGACTCAACACCCCCTATTCACCGCACAAGAATATATCTGACTAGTGAGAATCTTAAAACCTATGTATTGATATCTCTCTGGAAGTGAGTCAAGTGGGTGTAAAGCCGCATAAACACAGCCGTGAAAAGCAGCTAAACCCCATTATAAAAATAAATTAGTTTTAAAAACCCATGAAACCAAGACAGTGAAAGAGAGAGAAAATCTAATAAAATTCATTCAGGGGCTGTGACGCAACCTGGATTGACCATATCTAGACACACAGCTGGATGAGACATAAGGGTGGACACTCTTGGGGCTGAGACTTTGGGTGAGGTTGGGGGAGCAAACGCAGACCCTTTAAAGTAATACTGCGTGGTACCCATCCCATGGGTCCCAAATCTCCAGGTTCAAGGGCATCTTCCTACATCGAAAACATGCATGAGAAACCCAGAAGATGGTACACCGTGTGATCGGGAAAGGTTTCGGAAACGCACCTCATTTCTCATCTCCTTCTGCTCGGGTTCGCCATTCCAGCCACGTTACTAGCAATCTCCCTCCTTAGAGAATCAGCACCTTTAACCTCCTGTTCTGTACAGGTTGCAATTTTTCCTGAGAATTAACGGGAAGTGGGGGAACCAATGAGAGACTAGCTCTAGGTGTTGTGACAGGCACAGGTCACTCTTTTTTCCCATCAGGAAGAAGAATTAACCACAGTCTCAGCCTGCCCCCCGGAAGCAGAATAGGGCCTGAAGCAATCCTGCGCTTTTGCGGCCAGCTCCCAAAAATGCGAGTTGAAAAATGGAGCACAGGGGCACTGCAATTCACAGACCTGCAGAGTTATAACTGATAACTCTCGTCCACAAATATATTGAGGGAAGGCAACGAAGAGGATTTGAAAGCAAGGCAGAATTGCAGGACACAGCTTTCCGGAGGTAGATTCGAATCTCCTTTAAAGCACATGAAAAGCGGCAAAACGTGGACAATGATGCCCTTGGCCAAAAAGGGCGTATGCGTTTTTTCCTGAATATATTCAGGAAAAAACGCATACGACCTTTTTGGCCTACCAAGCAACCTGGAAAGGCAAGTCAGCACTACAAAGAAGTCTCGCTACCCCTCGGTCAAAGGGCCATCCTGAAAAAAGTGTACAAACAAGAAAGGCAGGACACGCCATGGAGAAATGGGAGCCTTGCTACACTGATGGGCGGGATGTAAATTGCCAACAGCCACTCTGGAGAAGTGTACGGTGTGTCCTGAAACATCTAAAACACACAGCTTAGAGAGCATACGGCCCTTCCTCTCATATGCGTATAAATTGAGAAAACTAAAAATCCGCAAGACACAGGCACCCCAAAGTTTAGGGTTGCTCTGTTGACAAGAACCTCCACTTCATTCCACCTTAAATATCCCAGGAAAGAGAAAAATGGATAAAGAAGCTGTGGTCCTTATGTACAATGGAATATCACTCAGCCATGAAATCAATGTCCTAAGGCTAGTACCAGCATGATGAGTGGATTTAGGTACGACCATTCTAAGTGAAATAAGTCACACAGAAAAAGACACTTATCATAAACTATCACTTATACAGGCAATGTAAAAACCGCTACACTTGAACTGAATTACAAAACAGAACAGAGTCACACGTTTAGAAAACACACTATGGCTGCTTAACAGGAAAGGTGAGGTGGGGTGATGCATAAAACAAGGCTTTCAAATTAGCTCAGATACCATTCCATAAACCCAATATGTAATAGACAAGACCTACTCCTTGCTCAGTGAACTGGACTCAACACCCCCTATTCACCGCACAAGAATATATCTGACTAGTGAGAATCTTAAAACCTATGTATTGATATCTCTCTGGAAGTGAGTCAAGTGGGTGTAAAGCCGCATAAACACAGCCGTGAAAAGCAGCTAAACCCCATTATAAAAGTAAATTAGTTTTAAAAACCCATGAAACAAACACAGTGAAAGAGAGAGAAAATCTAATAAAATTCATTCAGGGGCTGTGACGCAACCTGGATTGACCATATCTAGACACACAGCTGGATGAGACATAAGGGTGGACACTCTTGGGGCTAAGAGGTTTGTTGAGGTTGGGTGAACAAACGCAGACCCTTTAAAGTAATACTGCGTGGTACCCATCCCATGGGTCCCAAATCTCCAGGTTCAAGGGCTTCTTCCTACATCAAAATTATGCATGAGAATCCCAGAAGATGGTACACCGTGTGATTGGGAAAGGTTTCTAAAACGCACCTCATTTCTCAACTCCTTGTGCTCGGGTTCGCCATTCCAGCTACTTTTCTAGCAATCTCCCTACTTGGAGAATCAGCACCTTTAACCTCCTGTTCCATACAGGTTGCAATTTCTCCTGAGGATGAACGAGAAGAGGGGCCACCAATGAGAGACTAGATCTAGGTGTTAGGACAGGCACAGGTCACTCTATTATCCCATCAGGAAGAAATATTAACCACAGGCTCAGCCTTGCCCCTGGAACCAGAATAGGGCCTGAGGCAATCCCACGCTTTTGCGGCCAGATCCCAAAAAAGCGAGTTGAAAAATGGAGCTCAGGGGCACTGCAATTCACAAACCTGCAGAGTTATAAATGATAACTCTCGTCCACAAGTATATTGAGGGAAGGCAACGAAGAGGATATGAATGCAATGCAGAATTGCAGGAAACAGATTTCAGGAGGTAGATTCAAATCGCCTTTAAAGCACATGAAAAGCGGCAAAACGTCAACAACGATGCCCTTGGCCAAAAAGGGCGTATGCGTTTTTTCCTGAATATATTCAGGAAAAAACGCATACGCCCTTTTTGGCCAACCAAGCAACCTGGAGAGGCAAATCAGCGCAACAAAGAAGTCTTGCATCCCATCGGTCAAAAGTCCATGCTGAAAAAAGTGTAAAAACCAGAAATGCAGGACAGGCCATGGAGAAATGGCAGCCTTGCTACACTGATGGGCGGGATGTAAATTGCCAACAGCCACTCTGGAGAAGTGTACGGTGTGTCCTGAAACATCGAAAAAACACAGCTTAGGGAGCATAGGGCACTTCCACTCATGGGCGTATAAATTGGGAAAACTAAAAATCAGCAAGACACAGGCACCCCAGAGTTTAGGGCTGCTCTGTTGAACAAGAACCTCCACTTCATGACACCTTAAATATCCCAGGAAAGAGAAAAATGGATAAAGAAGCTGTGGTCCTTATGTACAATGGAATATCACTCAGCCATGAAATCAACGTCATAAGGCTAGTAGCAGCATGATGAGTGGACTTAGGTACGACGATTCTAAGTGAAATAAGTCACACAGAAAAAGCCACTTATCATAAGCTATCACTTATAGACGGAATGTAAAAACCGCTACACTTGAACTGAATTACAAAACAGAACAGAGTCACACGTTTAGAAAACACACTATGGCTGCTTAACGGGAAAGGTGAGGTGGGGTGATGCATAAAACAAGGGTTTCAAATTAGCTCAGTTACCGTTCCATACACCCAATATGTAATAGACAAGACCTACTCCTTGCTCAGTGAACTGGACTCAACACCCCCTATTCACCGCACAAGAATATATCTGACTAGTGAGAATCTTAAAACCTATGTATTGATATCTCTCTGGAAGTGAGTCAAGTGGGTGTAAAGCCGCATAAACACAGCCGTGAAAAGCAGCTAAACCCCATTATAAAAATAAATTAGTTTTAAAAACCCATGAAACCAAGACAGTGAAAGAGAGAGAAAATCTAATAAAATTCATTCAGGGGCTGTGACGCAACCTGGATTGACCATATCTAGACACACAGCTGGATGAGACATAAGGGTGGACACTCTTGGGGCTGAGAGTTTTGGTGAGGTTGGGTGAGCAAACGCAGACCCTTTAAAGTAATACTGCATGGTACCCATCCCATGGGTTCCAAATCTCCAGGTTCAAGGGCATCTTCCTACATCGTAAACATGCATGAGAAACCCAGATGATGGTACACCGTGTGATTGGGAAAGGTTTCTAAAACGCACCTCATTTCTCATCTCCTTGTGCTCGGGTTCTCCATTCCAGCTACTTTACTAGCAATCTCCCTACTTGGAGAATCAGCACCTTTAACCTCCTGTTCCATACAGGTTGCAATTTGTCCTGAGGATGAACGGGAAGAGGGGCAACCAATGAGAGACTAGATCTAGGTGTTGGGACAGGCACAGGTCACTCTATTTTCCCATCAGGAAGAAGAATTAACCACAGGCTCAGCCTGCCGCCAGGAACCAAAATAGGGCCTGAGGCAATCCCACGCTTTTGCGGCCAGCTCCCAAAAAAGCGAGTTGAAAAATGGAGCTCAGGGGCACTGCAATTCACAAACCTGCAGAGTTATAAATGATAAATCTCGTTCACAAATATATTGAGGGAAGGCAACGAAGACAATTTGAATGCAAGGCAGAATTGCAGGAAACAGATTTCAGGTGGTAGATTTGAATCGCCTTTAAAGCACATGAAAAGCGGCAAAACGTCGACAATGATGCCCTTGGCCAAAAAGGGCGTATGCGTTTTTTCCTGAATATATTCAGGAAAAAACGCATACGCCCTTTTTGGCCAACCAAGCAACCTGGAAAGGCAAATCAGCACTACAAAGAAGTCTTGCTTCCCATCAGTCAAAAGGGCCATGCTGAAAAAAGTGTCAAAACCAGAAATGCAGAACAGGCCATGGAGAAATGGGAGCCTTGCTACGCTGATGGGCGGGATATAAATTGCCAACAGCCACTCTGGAGAAGTGTACGGTGTGTCCTGAAATATGGAAAAAACACAGCTTAGGGAGCATAGGGCACTTCCACTCATGGGCGAATAAATTGGGAAAACTAAAAATCAGCAAAACACAGGCACCCCAAAGTTTAGGGCTGCTCTGTTGACAAGAACCTCCACTTCATGACACCTTAAATATCCCAGGAAAGAGAAAAATTGATAAAGAAGTTGTGGTCCTTATGTACAATGGAATATCACTCAGCCATGAAATCAATGTCATAAGGCTAGTAGCAGCAAGATGAGTGGACTTAGGAACGACGATTCTTAGGGAAATAAGTCACACAGAAAAAGACACTTATCATAAGCTATCACTTATAGAGGGAATGTAAAAACCACTACACTTGAACTGAATTACAAAACAGAACAGAGTCACACGTTTAGAAAACTCACTATGGCTGCTTAACGGGAAAGGTGAGGTGGGGTGATGCATAAAACAAGGGTTTCAAATTAGCGTAGATACCGTTCCATACACCCAATATGTAATAGACAAGACCTACTTTTTGCTCAGTGAACTGGACTCAACACCCCCTATTCACTGCACAAGAATATATCTGACTAGTAAGAATCTTAAAACCTATGTATTGATATCTCTCTTTAAGTGAATGAAGTGGGTGGAAAGGGTCATAGACACAGCAGTGAAAATCAGCTAAACCCCATTTTAAAATAAGTAACTTTAAAAAACCCAAAAAACAAAGACAGTGATAGAAAGAGGAAATTTTACCTAATTCGTTCCTGGGCTGTGATGCAACCTTGTTTGACCATATCTAGACCCACAGCTGGATGAGAAATAAAGCTGGACACTCTTGCGGCTGAAGGTCTCTTTCCCTAGTTACCAGATTGGGGGACGTAAAATGGCTGCCGCCCTCTGGCCGTTACCTGCAAAAGCAGCTTTAAAACCTATGTTAATGGTCACTTCATATGAACAAGTACTTCAGGGCTGTAAATGAAACCTGCCCTCAAAATGTCTTGAGGGCGGTAATGGCCAAAACTTTTCAAAATGTGACACTTACTTTAAGAAAACAATTTGAAGAAGTAAGCTCTAATTACAGTTTGATAAATAAAAAGGGCATGCTTTAAAGATCAATTTCAACAGATTATGGGACACATGCAAATTCAGCCACAGAGAGGTATCAGCTCGCACCTGTTAGAATAACCAGCAGCAAGCAAACTACAAACAATAAATATTGAAGGTGTTTTGGAGAAATGCATACCCTCAATTTTAAGTGGGACATAACCTGGAAAGAGCCACTAATGAGAACTGAATGATGGTGCCTTGAAAACGTACACACTGAGCTACCATATGATACAGCAAGCCCACTCCTTGGCCTATAACATAAGGAGATAGAACTGGAAAGACACAGGCAAGCAAATGTGCATTGCAGCAGTATTACAATAACCAAGACATGGAGGCAACCAAAAACTCCATCAAGACGTGCGTGGCCAAAGAAGAACTGGTACACGTACAGATGGAATATTAGCCAGGGAAAAAAACGAAACAATGCCATTTGCAGCACCGTGTATGATTCTTGAGTTAATCAGGCAAATTGTACTAAGTCAGAAAGCAAAAGACACATATCCTATAATATCACTTGTAGGTCTTAGCTAAAAATTGATACCAATGAAGATATTTCCACAGAGAAATGCAATCACAGATTCAATAAACAAACTTAGGGTTCACCAAATGGAAAGGTGTGAGGATTGGATACATTAGGATATTGGGGTTAAGATAGATATAGAAACACATGTGAAATATGTAATCACCAAAGACCTACGTAATACCAAGACAAGACTACTCAACATGGTGTCATAACCTACATGGGAAAATGATCCAAAGAAGAATAGATATATGTATATGTTTAAAAGAACCACATCTTGCACACCTAGAAGAAACAAAACATTTTAATCAAATTTGCTCTGACAAAAAATAAAAATTAAATTAAAAAAAGAACAAGAAGTAATGAGACATAAACTTAAGGGGCTTTTTGCTGGCACATTGCATTCTAATTTACAACCAGAACATGACTTCCATTAAGGCTCTGTCATCACTAATAAAGCAGCTTTATAAGCAATGTTGAAGGTAGCTTAAAAGAAGTCTCACTAATTATTGATAGTAAAAAGGAAACAAAGAAAAGTAAAAGTCTCACTGCAAAAAGTATACATAGGGTAAGGATAGTAGATCAAACACTGATTAAACTTCTGTAAAGAATAAAAGACAACAGTAGTATGTTTTGTTAAAAAAGAGAGGGCCCAAATAAATCTGAAATGAAAGAGATGATGTTACAACAGACACCACAGAAATACAAAGTATCCTAAGATACACACAGGGTAACTCAGGGCTCAGACTGGACAGAGCCCACTCTCCAGTCCCCTGTACATGACTTACAGGAGCCTCAGGAACTGAGGAGGGGGTCCCTGAGGAGAGGCTCAAGATAGAATATGGTAGGCATTAACATGACTGCATTCATCTTAAACATGCCTGAACTACATTCACACGAAATGATTTTGTCCTGTATGTACATCGGCACCTCTAGCCGGAACTGCAGATCTTTGGCTTCAACACCTCTACTGACAACATTAGCTTCACCTGCTGTTGACCGTCTCCTATAGGATTTCTAGAATCACAAAACATCGAAGCTTCACAGGACCCAGAGTCTGTGTGACTCCACACAGAGTCTCAGAGTCTCAACTCCACTCAGATACTCCACTCTTGGAGGGCACACACAAAGTAGTGAGCACACCAGGACCCAGGGGAAGGAGCAGTGACCCCGTAGGAGAATGACCAGAACTACCTGCTACTTTTAGAGGGTCTCCTGCAGAGGCAGGTGGTGGCTGTGGCTGTGGCTCACCGTGAAGACAACGACACTGGCAGCAGAAGTTCTGGGAAATACTCCTTGGTGTGAGCCCTCCCAGAGTCCGCCATTAGCCCCACCAAGAGCAAGGTAGGCTCCAGTGCTGGGTCGCCTCAGGCCAAACAACCAACAGGGAGGGAACCCAGCCCCATGCATCAGCAGACAAGCGGATTCAACTTTTTATTAAAGTTTTATTTAATCCGTAGACAAGCGGATTAAAGCTCTGCCCACCAAAGCAACACCCAGCTCTACCCACCACCAGTCCCTCCCATCAGGAAGCTTGCACAAGCCTCTAAGATAGACTCATCCACCAGAGAGCAGACAGCAGAAGCAAGAAGAACTACAATTCTGCAGCCTGTGGAAGGAAAACCACATTACAGAAAGATAGACAAAATGAAAAGGCAGAGGACTTTATACCAGATCAAGGAACAAGATAAAACCCCAGAAAAAAAACGAAATGAGGTGGAGATAGGGAACCTTCCAGAAAAAGAATTCAGAATAATGATAGTGAAGTTGAGCCAAGACCTTAGAAAAAGAAAGGAGGCAAAGATCGAGAAGACACAAGAAATGCTTAACAAAGACCTAGAAGAATTAAGGAACAAACACCTAGAAGAATTAAAGAACAAACAAACAGAGGTGAACAATGTAATAACTGAAATGAAAAATACACTAGAAGGAATCAGCAGCAGAATAACTGTGGCAGAAGAACGGATAAGTGGCCTGGAAGACAGAAAGGTGGAAATCACTGCCATGGAACAGAATAAAGAAAAAGAATGAAAATAAATGAAGACACCCCAAGAGTCCACTGGGACAACATTAAACGCAACAACATTCGCATTATAGGGGTCCCAGAAGGAGAAGAGAGAGAGAAAGGACCCGAGAATATATTTGAAGAGATTATGGTCAAAAACTTCCCTAGCATGGGAAAAGAAATAGCCACCCAAGTCCAGAAGCACAGAGTGTCCCAGGCAGGAGAAACCAAAGGAGAAAAATGACAAGACACATAGTAATCAAATTGACAAAAAATTAACGACAAAGAAAAATTATTGAAAGCAGCAAGGGAAAAATGACAAATAACATACAAGGGAAATACCATAAGGATAACAGCTGATTTCTCAGCAGAAAATCTACAAGCCAGAAGGAAGTGGCATGATAAATTTAAAGTGATGAAAGGGAAGAACCTACAACCAAGGGTACTGCACCCTGCAAAGAGCTCATTCAGATTTGATGGAGAAATCAAAAGCCTTACAGACAAGCAAAAGCTAAGAGAATTCAGCACCATGCAACCAGCTCTACACCAAATGCTAAAAGAACTTCTCTAAGTGGGAAACACAAGAGAAGAAAAGGACCCACCAAGACAAACCCATAACAATTAAGAAAATAGTAGTAGGAACATACATATCGATAATTACCTTAAACGTGAATGCACTAAATGTTCCAACCAAAAGACATAGACTGGCTGAATGGATACAAAAACAAGACCCATATATATGCTGTCTACAAGAGACCCATTTCAGACCTAGGGACACATACAGACTGAAAGTGAGGCGATGGAAAAATATATTCTATGCTAATGAAAATCAAAAGAAAGCTGGAGTAGCAATACTCATATCAGATAAAATAGACTTTAAAATAAAGAATGTTACAAGAGACAAGGAAAGACACTACATAATGGTCAAGGGATCAATCCAAGAAGAAGATATAACAATTATAAATATATATGTACCCAACATAGGAGCACCTCAATGTATAAGGCAACTGCTAACAGCTATAAAAGAGGAAATCGACAGTAACACAATAATAGCGGGGGACTTTAACAGCTCACTTACACCAGTGGAGATCAGCCAGACAGAAAATTAATAAGGAAACACAAGCTTTAAATGACACAATAGACCAGATAGAGTTCATTGATATTTATAGGACATTCCATCAAAAAACAGCAGATTACACGTTCTTCTCAACTGCACACGGAACATTCTCCAGGATAGATCACATCTTGGGTCACAGATAAAGCCTCAGTAAATTTAAGAAAACTGAAATCATATCAAGAAGCTGTTCCGACCACAATGCTATGAGATTAGAAATCAATTACACGGAAAAAACTGTAAAAAACACAAACACATGGAGGCTAAACAATACATTACTAAATAACCAAGAGATCACTGAAGAAATCAAAGGGGAAATCAAAAACTACCTAGAGACAAATGACAACAAAAACACGATGATCCAAAACCTATGGGATGCAGCAAAAGGAGTTCTAAGAGGGAAGTTTATAGCAATACAAGCCTACCTCAAGAAACAAGAAAAATCTCAAATAAACAATCTAACCTTACACCTAGAGGAACTAGAGAAAGAAGAACAAAACCCAAAGTTAGTAGAAGGAAAGAAATCCTAAAGATCAGAGCAGAAATAAATGAAATAGAAACAAAGAAAATGGAAGCAAAGATCAACAAAACTAAAAGCTGGTTCTTTGAGAAGATAAGCAAAAATGATCAACCTTTAGCCAGACTCAAGAAAAAGAGGGAGAGGACGCAAATCAACAAAATTAGAAGTGAAAAAGGAGAAGTTACAACAGACACCACAGGAATACAAAGCATCCTAAGAGACTACTACAAGCAACTCTGTGCCAATAAAATGGACAATCTGGAAGAAATGGACAAATTCTTAGAAAGGTATAACCTTCTAAGACTGAACCAGGAAGAAATAGAAAATATGAACAAACCTATCACAAGCAATGAAATTGAAACTGTGATTAAAAATCTTCCAACAAACAAAAGTCCAGAACCAGATGGCATCACAGGTGAATTATATCAAACATTTAGAGAAGAGCTAACACCCAACCTTCTCAAATTCTTCAAAACAATTGCAGGGGAAGGAACACTCCCAAACTCATTCTATGAGACCACCATCACCCTGATACCAAAATCAGACAGAGATACTACAAGGAAAGAAAATTATAGACCAATATCCCTGCTGAATATAGATGCAAAAATCCTCAACAAAATACTAGCAAACAGAATCGAACAACACATTAAAAAGATCATACACCATGATCATTGGGGTTTATCCCAGGGATGCAAGGATTCTTCAATATACACAAATCAATGTGATACACCATATTAACAAATTGTAGAATAAAACCATATGGTCATCTCAATAGATGAAGGAAAAGATTTTGAGAAAATTCAACACTCATTTACGATAAAAACTCTGCAGAGTGTGGGCATAGAGGGAAACTACCTCAAAATAATAAAGGCCATATATGACAAACCCACAGCAAACAGCATTCTCAATGGTGAAAAACTGAAAGCGTTTCCTCTAAGATCAGGAACAAGACGAGGATGTCCACTCTCACCACTGCTATTCAACATAGTTTTGGAAGTCCTAGCCATGGCAATCAGAGAAGAAAAAGAAATAAAAGGAATACAAAACGGAAAAGAAGAAGTAAAATTGTCACTGTTTGCAGATGACATGATATCATAGATAGAGAATCTTAAGGATGCCACCAGAAAACCACTGGAGCTAATCAATGAATTTGGTAAAGTTGCAGGATACAAAATTAATGCACAGAAATTGCTTGCATTCCTATACACTAACAATGAAAGATCAGAAAGAGAAATTAAGGAAACAATCCCATTACCACTGCAACAAAAAGAATAAAATACCTAGGAATAAACCTACCTAAGGAAGTAAAAGACCTGTACTCAGAAAACTATAAGACACTGATGAAAGAAATCAAAGATGATATAAACAGATGGAGACATATACCATGTCCTTGGATTAGAAGAATCAATATTGTGAAAATGACTATACTACCCAAAGCAATCTACAGATTCAATGCAATCCCGATCAAAATACCTTTGGCATTTTCTACAGAACAAGAAAAAAAAATCTTAAAATTTATAGGGAGACACAAAAGACCCTGGATAGCCAAAGCAGTCTTGAGGGGGAAAAAAAGAGCTGGAGGAATCAGACTTCCAGACTTCAGACTATATTACAAAGCTACAGTAATCAAGATAATATGGTACTGACACAAAAACAGAAATATAGGTCAATAGAACAGGATAGAAAGCACAGAGATAAACCCACGTACCTATGGTTAACTAATCTATGACAAAGGAGGCAAGGGTATACAATGGAGAAAAGACAGTGTCTTCAGTAAGTGGTGCTGGGAAAACTGGACAGCTACATGTAAAAGAATGAAATTAGTACACTCCCTAACACCATACACAAAAATAACTCAAAATGGATTAGAGACCTAAATATAAGACCAGCCACTATAAAACTCTTAGAGGAAAACATAAGCAGAACAGTCTATGACATAAATCACAGCAAGATCCTTTTTGACCCACCTCCTAGAGAAATGGAAATAAAAACAAAAATTAAAAAATGGGACCGAATGAAACATAAATTCTTTTGCACAGCAAAGGAAAACATAAGCAAGATGAAAAGACAACCATCAGAATGGGAGAAAATATTTTCAAATGAAGCAAATGGCAAAGGATTAATCTCCAAAAAGCAGCTCATGTAGCTCAATATCACAAAACCAAACAACCCAATCCAAAAATGGGCAGAAGACCTAAATAGACATTTCTCCAAAGAAGATATACAGGTTGCCAACAAACACATGAAAGGATGCTGAACATCACTAATCATTAGAGAAATGCAAATCAAAACTACAGTGAGGTATCACCTCACACCAGTCAGAATGGCCATCATCAAAAAATCTACCAACAATAAATGCTGGAGAGGCATTTATTGGAGAAAAGGGAACCCTCTTGCACTGTTGGTGGGAATGTAAATTGATATAGCCACTAGGGAGAACGGTATGGGGCTTCCTTAAAAACTAAAAATAGAACTACCATACAACCCAGCAAACCCACTCCTGGACATTTACCCTGAGAAAACCATAATTCAAAAAGAGTCATGTACCACAATGTTCACTGTAGCTCTATTTACAATAGCCAGGACATGGAAGCAACCTAAGTGTCCATCAACAGATAAATGGATAAAGAAGATGTGGCACATATATACAATGGAACATTATTCAGCCATAAAAAGAAACGAAATTGAGTTATTTTTAGTGAGGTGGATGGATCTAGAGTCTGTCCTACAGAGTGAAGTAAGTCAGAAAGAGAAAAACAAATACCGTATGCTAACACATATATATGGAATCTAAAAAAAAAAAAGTTTATGAAGAACCTAGGGGCAGGAAAGGATTAAGGACACAGACGTAGAGAAAGGACTTGAGGACATGGGGAGAGGGAAGGGTAAGCTGGGACAAAGTGAGAGAGTGGTATGGACATATATACACTACCAAATGTAAAATTGATAGCTACTGGGAAGCAGCCACATAGCACAGGGAGATCAGCTCTGTGCTTTGTGACCACCTAAAAGGGTGGGATAAGGGAGTGAGAGGGAGGTGCAAGAGGGAGGGGATATGGTGTTATATGTATACGCATAGCTGATTCACTTTTTTATACAGCAGAAACTAACACACAATTGTAAAGCAATTATACTCCAATAAAGATGTAAAAGAAAAAAAAAAAAAAAAAAGAAAGCCCAGAGATAAACCTACACACCTATGGCCCACTAATCTATGACAAAGGAGGCAAGGGTATACAATGGAGAAAAGACAGTCTCTTCAATAAGTGGTGCTGGGAAAAATGGACAGCTACATGTAAAAGAATGAAATTAGAACACTCCCTAACACCATACACAAAAAATAAACTCCAAATGGATTAGAGACCGAAATGTAAGACCGGACACTATAAAACTCTTAGAGGAAAACATAGGAAGAATACTCTTTGACATAAATCACAGCAAGATCTTTTTTGATCCACCTCCTAGAGTAATGGAATAAAAAATAAAAAAAAAAACAAATGGGAGCAAATGAAACCTAAAAGCTTTTGCAAAGCAAAGGAAACTACAAACAAGACGAAAAGACAACCCTCAGAATGGGAGAAAATATTTGCAAACGAATCAATGGACAAAGGATTAATCTCCAATGTATATAAACAGCTCATGCAGCTCAACAGTAAAAAAACAAACAAACCAATCCAAAAATGGGCAGATGACGTAAATAGACATTTGTCCCAAGAAGACATACAGATGACCAAGAAACACATGAAAAGCTACTCAACATCACTAATTATTAGAGAAATATAAACCAAAACTACAATGAGGTATCACCTCACACGAGTTAGAATGGGCATCATCAGAAAATCTACAAACAACAAATGCTGGAGAGGGTGTGGAGAAAAGGGAACCCTCTTACACTATTTGTGGGAATGTAAATTGATACAGTCACTATGGAGAACAGTATGGAGGTTCCTTAAAAAACTAAAAATAGAATTACCATATGACCCAGCAATCCCACTACTGGCCATATACCCAGAGAAAACCATAATTCAAAAAGACATATTCACCACAATATTCATTGCAGCACTATTTACAATAGCCAGGTCATGGAAGCAACCTAAATGCCCATAGACAGACGAACGGAAAAGATGTGCTACATATATAAAATGGAATATTACTCAGCCATAAAAAGGAATGAAATTGGGTCATTTGTAGAGACGTGGATAGATCTAGAGACTGTCATACAGAGTGAAGTAAGTCAGAAAGAGAAAAACAAATATCGTATATTAACGCATACATGTAGAACCTAGAAAAATGGTAAAGATGAACTGGTTTGCAAGGCAGAAATAGAGACACAGATGTAGAGAACAAATGTATGGACACCAAGGGGGGAAAGTGGCAGGGTGGTGGTGGTGGGATGAATTGCGACCCTGGGATTGACATATATACACTTATATGTATAAAATAGATAACCAATAAGAGCCTGCTGTATAAAAAAATGAATAAAATAAATTCAAAAATTAAAAAATAAATAATACTTAAGAAAATAAAACAGAAAAAAAAAGTTCTGTCCTTCCCATAGACGTATTTATATGAATGAATGATTTCCATGCTTATATCCATAAATACAAAAAGAGGAATAAAACTTACCTTGAACCAAAAAAGAAAAAAAAAAAACTGAACCCACTGGTCATACAGAGGAAAACCCTATCAGCGCACTTGCTCCAGTGGTAAACAATTCTTAAGTTGGTCACAGGTGGGGAATCATCTCCCATGCAGCCAGGAGCCCCCACACAAGGAGCGTCCTCATTGCAAAGCTGGGGGACCGTGAGGAGGTGTCTCTGACTAAACGTGAGCTGAGCCCCAGGCCAGCTGCTGCTGAACTTTTCCCACCGTTCCCAGGTAAAACACCTGAATGTGTGCAAAGACTAAAAACTAGAGGAAGGGGCTTGGAGTCACACCAGCGACAGCACGCAGGCCGACTTGGTGCCTGCAGGCCAGCCAGGATGGTCCTGGCCCCGGGCGCTCGTCTGGAAACTTTCCATTTCCCTGCCTGAGGTACCCCTCCTGTCCCGGCCCCCACTGCTTTTTTCCTTCCTTACCTCTGCCCGGGGAGAAATTCCAGCAGCAAGTATGGGTGACACATCCTCTTCTTTAGCAGGTGGCAGCCCGGCAACTCCTGCAGAAAGTCCAGTAGAGCCCCAGTCACAACGGGCCACTCATAGAGCCGTGGGCCCTACTGCCTCCCACCAGCCCAACCCCGAGACTGCTGACGGGGCAGAGAATATGGCGTCAGGCACAGCTGCAGAGGCTTTTGCTGCCTGGAGGGGTGTTTATATTGACCTCAACCCAGGCTCACCTGGGAAGGGCTGGCCGGCCGGGTCAGGCTGCCCAGGTCAGCCAATCCTCGCCCCTCAGGGGCTCAGATTTGCAGAAAATGGGCCTTGCTGCACCGGCCAGATCCAAGGAACAGGTGTAGGGTCCCGAGAGCCAGGATAGATAAGGGGCGGCAGCCCTGGCTTGTTTTCTAATCATTTTATCTGGTCCATGAGTGGGAGACAACTTCAAGAAGACCCTCTGCTAATGAGAGGAACCCAGGAGTCAGGGAGAGGAGGGGTGGTGGGTGGAGACAGAGGCCTGGTGCCCCGGCTGCTGTGGAAGCCCCTAGAAGACCAGGCAGAGGGAGGGCGCACAGAGTGAAGCCTAGGGTCACAGACCTGTTGGAGCTGCTGTTTATTAGTTCAAGCTCTGCTCTGAGGTGCTCTGTGTCAGCTCTGAGTGACAGGTGTGCTGGGGGTGCTCTGCAATGAGGGCTATGTGCACAGTTCCTGTGTGCCCAGCCCTGCCGGGGTACCTGTCCACGGGAGCTCCATATCCAGGGAGGGGCATGCCCACGAGAGCCCCGTGGGCTGCTGCGTACCTGCCCAGGTGAGCTCCATATCCTGGGAGGGGCCTGACCATGATGGCCCCATGGGCTGCTGGGTACCTGCCCAGGTGAGCTCCATATCCTGGGAGGGGCCTAACCACCAGAGCCCCGTGGGCTGCTGGGTACCTGCCCAGGTGAGCTCCATATCCTGGGAGGGACCTGACCACAAGAGCCCCGTGAGCTGCTGGGGACCTGGTAGAGGACGCCAGGACAGTCAGTGAAGCCACAGAGGATATACATCTAGTAGTTCCTAATTCCTACACCCTGCTGGTCATTCTGCCATCCACCAGGACATGGTATTCTGGATTAGACTTCAATGATGCCTTCTTCTGTATTCCATTCGTCCCAGAGTCACAAGAAATTTTGGCTGTGAGTGGCAGGACTCAACATACAACAAAAACAATACTGCTGGGCCGTCCTGCCCCAGGGGTTCAAAAATTCCCACACCATCTTTGGGGAAACGTTAGCTAAAGACCTAAAAAATCTACCTCTGGAGAAGGGAACCCTCCTTCAATATGCAGATGACATTCTGATCACCAGCCCGACTAAGGAGGCCTCTGAACTACCTAGCCAATAAAAGATAGAAGGTGTCCAAGAAAAAGGCTCAAATATCACAAACTAAGGTGACCTTCCTGGGCTTCATTCGCACAGAAGGTCGGAGAAGACCACCCCAGGAAAGGGAAGAAGCCATTTGCAGCCTCACCCTTCCTGAAACTAGAAGACAGCTTAGGGGTTCCTGGGGAGACCGGGGTTTGCTGCATCTGGATCCCTAACTACAGTCTAATAGCTGGGCCTCTATATGAAACACTGAAAGGAAAATATGATGATCCTTTTGAATAGAATCCAGAAGCGGCCTTTCAAGAATGGAAAGAGCAGTCAGTTCAGATCCTTGCCCTGGACCTCCCTAAATTAGCTAAACCCTTTGACCTTTACATTCCTGGTCTAAGGCGAATCACCCTTGGAGTATTAGTGCAAAAACTGGGACCACTTGAAATGGAACAATGCAAGAATGCCCTCCAGGCATTGGCCAGCCACCCCATCCGACCAGGATACTAGGGGTATCTAAAAACCTGGAAGTCAGCAGCCCGCAAGGCCAGCTCCCTCCTAAGGGAAAAGGACGCCACTTGGTGATCCTAACCACCCACCATGCCCTGAAGTTGCAGGGATTGCTCCGTGGGCACAATGACCTCGAGTGAGGAGGCCCTCCAACACCAACCTCCAGAGAGAAAACCTGGAGCAATGGGCGCCCATGACGACTCGTTTGACCATCACTTGACCTGGAGCTTCTCTCAGAAAACAACAAGAGTGTGTCCCAAAAGAGCAGACTATTGCTTACAGGACTTACTGCACCCAGAGCGGAGCTAATAAACTTGGCAGGGGAACCGTAAATAACGCTGCCATCATAGAAAAGCCTACAGACACCGCGGTGACGGCGGCCAATGAGACCGGCTGTACTCCTGGCTACTTCAAAAGGCCGTTGACTGAGTGGCCGTCAAGGTCCTGGATCACCACCGGCCCTGGACTGTCTGGGAGTTGAGCAAGCAGGGCTCTGACACCTGGTGTTGTTTGTACGTTAATTCAGTGGCCTAACTGAAGAAAGCTCAGACTACTGGTCAGAGCATCTAGGCTAGCAGGAACTGTCAGCCTAAGGGGGCCGAACCAATGTGGAGCAGGGTAAAACGGCCCACCCCCCCCCCCCAGCGTCTCTGCACATCTCTTTCCTGGACCCTTAAAGGTCATTAGAATCTATAAAACTTCCAATGCTGGTGCTCAGGCAGACGAGCAGTGAGGGAGGAGGCCTGGGGACAATCAACCTCACCTGGAGGCTGCTTGGGAGAAGTCCTCCCCCTCGCCCCGGGTATGAGGACACCCAACTCAGCACGAAGCATTTACAGAAGAGGTGTCTGCACCCTCAGCACCCCAAGAATGAGGAATGGGACAAAAGGCAGAGGAGGGTTTTGTCACTGGCAAAGCCCATGAAAAATTCCTGGGAGATGAAAATAGAATCTGGGCAATAAAATAAATTCTAACCATTTTTTCCTTTGTGCTTTGTCTAATTTCACTTGCTCCTAGGTTTCCACATGCAGAGGTCCCACACCCGACACTTCAGACCCGATTTCCTAGTGCAAAATGGCTGGGCCGACACCTCAGCTCGTGGGGCCCCGTGCAGACTCTGCGACATAGAGCCTGAGCTCCAGCCAACCCGGCCCTCGAGAGCTCCGCCCCCTCCCTCCCGCTGACGCTGCCAGGATCTCTACACAGCAGCCCGGGCCACAACCCGCAGAGGAGCACACACTCTCACCTCTCCATTCTCTGATCAAAATATAAAGTTTTCCTTTGCTTCTGAACCAAAGTCAGTCTCGATCTGTTGGCTCCAATGACACTGGGCAGGGAGACCCTTGTTGGGGCCCACTCTGCAGGATCAGTAACAGAATTTGAGAACATTGTAACTTCAATGAACAGATGTGCGAGCCAAACTGTAATTAACATAGAGCAGTGTATAAGGCTCGTGTAAAATAAGATGTTTCTAACACTTCCATTTGATATTTCCATCACTTTATTATAAGCAAGTTCAGTGGAGGGGTTTGTCTTATTTGTCAGGTCAACAGTAGAGAAATGCAGTGATTTCTTTCCAAGGATGTACATCTAATAATCTTGGTTGAAGTTTCAACCTTGTTTTGAATGATTTTCCATTGAAAATGATACCTCTCTTTCAGCTCCTAGATTTCTGAGAAGTATAAAATCTTATATTTTTTATTACCAAAGGGGAAAGGTGGGAGGAGGGATAAATTAACAGTTTCAGATTAACATATACACACTGCTATGTATAAAATATATCATCAACAAGGAACTACTGTATAACACAGGGAACTATACTCAATATTTTGTAATGACCCCTAAGGGGAAATAATCTGAAAAACAATAGATATCTATATCGACATCATCTATCAACTACAGATAAAATGGAAACTAAAGGAGGCCGATGGTGAGCGTTTCTGAACCTGAAGACTTCAATCACCTAAAGTTCGGACTCTGCCTACGGCCCAAGTCCCTTAATGAACACACATGTACCAGTAGCTTAAAAATTCCCCAGATTGGAGTTCGGGGAGACACTGATTTGGAAAAATCCCTGGTGTTCTCCTTACATACACGGGACCTTTCCTACAGCTAAAACATGCCTGTGACACCCAGAAGATGGAACACGGTTGGATCAGGGAGATTGTGGAAAAGGCACCAAAACTCCTAATTTCCTGGTTGTCGGGTTCACACCTCCAGCCTTTTTCCTTAAAATCTCCCCACCTGAGGATGTCAGCACCTTCAACATCCAGTTGCACAAAATTTGGAATTTTTCCAAAGGAAGAAGGGGAAGGAGGAGAAACAAGGAGAGCCAAGCCCTAGATGTTCGGACAGGCACATGTCACTCTACTTTCCAATCAGGAAGAAGAATTAAGCAAAGGCTTAGCCTGCCACCGGGAACCAGAGTAGGGCCAGAAGCAAACCAGCGGTTCTGCGGACAGCTCCCAAAAAAGCGAGTTGAAAAATGGAGCTCAGGGGCACTGCAATTCACAAACCTGCAGAGTTATAAATTATAACTATCGTCCAAAACTATATTGAGGGAAGGCAACGAACAGGATTGGAAAGCAAGGCAGAATTGCAGGAAACAGATTTCAGGAGTTAGATTCGAATAGCCCCTAAAGCACATAAAAAGCGGCCAAACGTCGTCAAAGATGCACATGGCCAAAAAGAGCATATGTGTTTTTTTCTGAATAAATTCAGGAAAAAACGCATAAGCCCTTTTTGGCCAACCAAGCAAGCCGGAAATGCAATGCAGCACTACAAAGAAGTCTCACTTCCCATCGGTCAAAAGGGCCTTCCTAAAAAAGTGTAAAAAAAATACAGAAGAAGCCAGGGAGGAAAGGGAGCATTGTTACACTGATGGTCGGGATGTAAATTGCCAATGGCGACTCTGGAGAAGTGTACGGTGTGTCCTGAAACATCGAAAAAACACAGCTGAGGGAGCATAGGGCACTTCCACTCATGGGCGTATAAATTGGGAAAACTAAAAATCAGCAAGACACAGGCACCCCAAAGTTTAGGGCTGCTCTGTTGACAAGAACCTCCACTTCATGACACCTTAAATATCCCAGGAAAGAGAAAAGTGGATAAAGAAGTTGTGGTCCTTATGTACAATGGAATATCACTCAGACATGAAATCAATGTCATAAGGCTAGTAGCAGCATGATGAGTGGATTTAGGTACGACGACTCTAAGTGAAATAAGTCACACAGAAAAAGACACTTATCATAAGCTATCACTTACAGAGGGAATGTAAAAACCGCTACACTTGAACTGAATTACAAAACAGAACAGAGTCACACGTTTAGAAAACACACTATGGCTGCTTAACGGGAAAGGTGAGGTGGGGTGATGCATAAAACAAGGGTTTCAAATTAGCTCAGTTACCGTTCCATACACCCAATATGTAATAGACAAGACCTACTCCTTGCTCAGTGCACTGGACTCAACACCCCCTATTCATCGCACAAGAATATATATGACTAGTAATAATCGTAAAACCTATGTATTGATATCTCTCTGGAAGTGAGCCAAGTGGGTGTAAAGCCGCATAAACACAGCCGTGAAAAGCAGCTAAACCCCATTATAAAAATAAATTAGTTTTAAAAACCCATGAAACCAAGACAGTGAAAGAGAGAGAAAATCTAATAAAATTCATTCAGGGGCTGTGACGCAACCTGGATTGACCATATCTAGACACACAGCTGGATGACACATAAGGGTGGACACTCTTGGGGCTGAGACTTTGGGTG
The DNA here is from genome assembly GCF_028021215.1 of Eschrichtius robustus. Lineage (NCBI taxonomy): Eukaryota > Metazoa > Chordata > Mammalia > Artiodactyla > Eschrichtiidae > Eschrichtius > Eschrichtius robustus. The sequence continues at coordinate 421,611 of NW_027175278.1, forward strand.
AGGTTGGGGGAGCAAACGCAGACCCTTTAAAGTAATACTGCGTGGTACCCATCCTATGGGTCCCAAATCTCCAGGTTCAAGGGCATCTTCCTACATCGAAAACATGCATGAGAAACCCAGAAGATGGTACACCGTGTGATCGGGAAAGGTTTCGGAAACGCACCTCATTTCTCATCTCCTTCTGCTCGGGTTCGCCATTCCAGCCACGTTACTAGCAATCTCCCTCCTTAGAGAATCAGCACCTTTAACCTCCTGTTCTGTACAGGTTGCAATTTTTCCTGAGAATTAACGGGAAGTGGGGGAACCAATGAGAGACTAGCTCTAGGTGTTGTGACAGGCACAGGTCACTCTTTTTTCCCATCAGGAAGAAGAATTAACCACAGTCTCAGCCTGCCCCCCGGAAGCAGAATAGGGCCTGAAGCAATCCTGCGCTTTTGCGGCCAGCTCCCAAAAATGCGAGTTGAAAAATGGAGCACAGGGGCACTGCAATTCACAGACCTGCAGAGTTATAACTGATAACTCTCGTCCACAAATATATTGAGGGAAGGCAACGAAGAGGATTTGAAAGCAAGGCAGAATTGCAGGACACAGCTTTCCGGAGGTAGATTCGAATCTCCTTTAAAGCACATGAAAAGCGGCAAAACGTGGACAATGATGCCCTTGGTCAAAAAGGGCGTATGCGTTTTTTCCTGAATATATTCAGGAAAAAACGCATACGACCTTTTTGGCCTACCAAGCAACCTGGAAAGGCAAGTCAGCACTACAAAGAAGTCTCGCTACCCCTCGGTCAAAGGGCCATCCTGAAAAAAGTGTACAAACAAGAAAGGCAGGACACGCCATGGAGAAATGGGAGCCTTGCTACACTGATGGGCGGGATGTAAATTGCCAACAGCCACTCTGGAGAAGTGTACGGTGTGTCCTGAAACATCTAAAACACACAGCTTAGAGAGCATACGGCCCTTCCTCTCATATGCGTATAAATTGAGAAAACTAAAAATCCGCAAGACACAGGCACCCCAAAGTTTAGGGTTGCTCTGTTGACAAGAACCTCCACTTCATTCCACCTTAAATATCCCAGGAAAGAGAAAAATGGATAAAGAAGCTGTGGTCCTTATGTACAATGGAATATCACTCAGCCATGAAATCAATGTCCTAAGGCTAGTACCAGCATGATGAGTGGATTTAGGTACGACCATTCTAAGTGAAATAAGTCACACAGAAAAAGACACTTATCATAAACTATCACTTATACAGGCAATGTAAAAACCGCTACACTTGAACTGAATTACAAAACAGAACAGAGTCACACGTTTAGAAAACACACTATGGCTGCTTAACAGGAAAGGTGAGGTGGGGTGATGCATAAAACAAGGCTTTCAAATTAGCTCAGATACCATTCCATAAACCCAATATGTAATAGACAAGACCTACTCCTTGCTCAGTGAACTGGACTCAACACCCCCTATTCACCGCACAAGAATATATCTGACTAGTGAGAATCTTAAAACCTATGTATTGATATCTCTCTGGAAGTGAGTCAAGTGGGTGTAAAGCCGCATAAACACAGCCGTGAAAAGCAGCTAAACCCCATTATAAAAGTAAATTAGTTTTAAAAACCCATGAAACAAACACAGTGAAAGAGAGAGAAAATCTAATAAAATTCATTCAGGGGCTGTGACGCAACCTGGATTGACCATATCTAGACACACAGCTGGATGAGACATAAGGGTGGACACTCTTGGGGCTAAGAGGTTTGTTGAGGTTGGGTGAACAAACGCAGACCCTTTAAAGTAATACTGCGTGGTACCCATCCCATGGGTCCCAAATCTCCAGGTTCAAGGGCTTCTTCCTACATCAAAATTATGCATGAGAATCCCAGAAGATGGTACACCGTGTGATTGGGAAAGGTTTCTAAAACGCACCTCATTTCTCAACTCCTTGTGCTCGGGTTCGCCATTCCAGCTACTTTTCTAGCAATCTCCCTACTTGGAGAATCAGCACCTTTAACCTCCTGTTCCATACAGGTTGCAATTTCTCCTGAGGATGAACGAGAAGAGGGGCCACCAATGAGAGACTAGATCTAGGTGTTAGGACAGGCACAGGTCACTCTATTATCCCATCAGGAAGAAATATTAACCACAGGCTCAGCCTTGCCCCTGGAACCAGAATAGGGCCTGAGGCAATCCCACGCTTTTGCGGCCAGATCCCAAAAAAGCGAGTTGAAAAATGGAGCTCAGGGGCACTGCAATTCACAAACCTGCAGAGTTATAAATGATAACTCTCGTCCACAAGTATATTGAGGGAAGGCAACGAAGAGGATATGAATGCAATGCAGAATTGCAGGAAACAGATTTCAGGAGGTAGATTCAAATCGCCTTTAAAGCACATGAAAAGCGGCAAAACGTCAACAACGATGCCCTTGGCCAAAAAGGGCGTATGCGTTTTTTCCTGAATATATTCAGGAAAAAACGCATACGCCCTTTTTGGCCAACCAAGCAACCTGGAGAGGCAAATCAGCGCAACAAAGAAGTCTTGCATCCCATCGGTCAAAAGTCCATGCTGAAAAAAGTGTAAAAACCAGAAATGCAGGACAGGCCATGGAGAAATGGCAGCCTTGCTACACTGATGGGCGGGATGTAAATTGCCAACAGCCACTCTGGAGAAGTGTACGGTGTGTCCTGAAACATCGAAAAAACACAGCTTAGGGAGCATAGGGCACTTCCACTCATGGGCGTATAAATTGGGAAAACTAAAAATCAGCAAGACACAGGCACCCCAGAGTTTAGGGCTGCTCTGTTGAACAAGAACCTCCACTTCATGACACCTTATATATCCCAGGAAAGAGAAAAATGGATAAAGAATTTGTGGTCCTTATGTACAATGGAATATCACTCAGCCATGAAATCAACGTCATAAGGCTAGTAGCAGCATGATGAGTGGATTTAGGTACGACGATTCTAAGTGAAATAAGTCACACAGAAAAAGCCACTTATCATAAGCTATCACTTATAGACGGAATGTAAAAACCGCTACACTTGAACTGAATTACAAAACAGAACAGAGTCACACGTTTAGAAAACACACTATGGCTGCTTAACGGGAAAGGTGAGGTGGGGTGATGCATAAAACAAGGGTTTCAAATTAGCTCAGTTACCGTTCCATACACCCAATATGTAATAGACAAGACCTACTCCTTGCTCAGTGAACTGGACTCAACACCCCCTATTCACCGCACAAGAATATATCTGACTAGTGAGAATCTTAAAACCTATGTATTGATATCTCTCTGGAAGTGAGTCAAGTGGGTGTAAAGCCGCATAAACACAGCCGTGAAAAGCAGCTAAACCCCATTATAAAAATAAATTAGTTTTAAAAACCCATGAAACCAAGACAGTGAAAGAGAGAGAAAATCTAATAAAATTCATTCAGGGGCTGTGACGCAACCTGGATTGACCATATCTAGACACACAGCTGGATGAGACATAAGGGTGGACACTCTTGGGGCTGAGACTTTGGGTGAGGTTGGGGGAGCAAACGCAGACCCTTTAAAGTAATACTGCGTGGTACCCATCCTATGGGTCCCAAATCTCCAGGTTCAAGGGCATCTTCCTACATCGAAAACATGCATGAGAAACCCAGAAGATGGTACACCGTGTGATCGGGAAAGGTTTCGGAAACGCACCTCATTTCTCATCTCCTTCTGCTCGGGTTCGCCATTCCAGCCACGTTACTAGCAATCTCCCTCCTTAGAGAATCAGCACCTTTAACCTCCTGTTCTGTACAGGTTGCAATTTTTCCTGAGAATTAACGGGAAGTGGGGGAACCAATGAGAGACTAGCTCTAGGTGTTGTGACAGGCACAGGTCACTCTTTTTTCCCATCAGGAAGAAGAATTAACCACAGTCTCAGCCTGCCCCCCGGAAGCAGAATAGGGCCTGAAGCAATCCTGCGCTTTTGCGGCCAGCTCCCAAAAATGCGAGTTGAAAAATGGAGCACAGGGGCACTGCAATTCACAGACCTGCAGAGTTATAACTGATAACTCTCGTCCACAAATATATTGAGGGAAGGCAACGAAGAGGATTTGAAAGCAAGGCAGAATTGCAGGACACAGCTTTCCGGAGGTAGATTCGAATCTCCTTTAAAGCACATGAAAAGCGGCAAAACGTGGACAATGATGCCCTTGGCCAAAAAGGGCGTATGCGTTTTTTCCTGAATATATTCAGGAAAAAACGCATACGACCTTTTTGGCCTACCAAGCAACCTGGAAAGGCAAGTCAGCACTACAAAGAAGTCTCGCTACCCCTCGGTCAAAGGGCCATCCTGAAAAAAGTGTACAAACAAGAAAGGCAGGACACGCCATGGAGAAATGGGAGCCTTGCTACACTGATGGGCGGGATGTAAATTGCCAACAGCCACTCTGGAGAAGTGTACGGTGTGTCCTGAAACATCTAAAACACACAGCTTAGAGAGCATACGGCCCTTCCTCTCATATGCGTATAAATTGAGAAAACTAAAAATCCGCAAGACACAGGCACCCCAAAGTTTAGGGTTGCTCTGTTGACAAGAACCTCCACTTCATTCCACCTTAAATATCCCAGGAAAGAGAAAAATGGATAAAGAAGCTGTGGTCCTTATGTACAATGGAATATCACTCAGCCATGAAATCAATGTCCTAAGGCTAGTACCAGCATGATGAGTGGATTTAGGTACGACCATTCTAAGTGAAATAAGTCACACAGAAAAAGACACTTATCATAAACTATCACTTATACAGGCAATGTAAAAACCGCTACACTTGAACTGAATTACAAAACAGAACAGAGTCACACGTTTAGAAAACACACTATGGCTGCTTAACAGGAAAGGTGAGGTGGGGTGATGCATAAAACAAGGCTTTCAAATTAGCTCAGATACCATTCCATAAACCCAATATGTAATAGACAAGACCTACTCCTTGCTCAGTGAACTGGACTCAACACCCCCTATTCACCGCACAAGAATATATCTGACTAGTGAGAATCTTAAAACCTATGTATTGATATCTCTCTGGAAGTGAGTCAAGTGGGTGTAAAGCCGCATAAACACAGCCGTGAAAAGCAGCTAAACCCCATTATAAAAGTAAATTAGTTTTAAAAACCCATGAAACAAACACAGTGAAAGAGAGAGAAAATCTAATAAAATTCATTCAGGGGCTGTGACGCAACCTGGATTGACCATATCTAGACACACAGCTGGATGAGACATAAGGGTGGACACTCTTGGGGCTAAGAGGTTTGTTGAGGTTGGGTGAACAAACGCAGACCCTTTAAAGTAATACTGCGTGGTACCCATCCCATGGGTCCCAAATCTCCAGGTTCAAGGGCTTCTTCCTACATCAAAATTATGCATGAGAATCCCAGAAGATGGTACACCGTGTGATTGGGAAAGGTTTCTAAAACGCACCTCATTTCTCAACTCCTTGTGCTCGGGTTCGCCATTCCAGCTACTTTTCTAGCAATCTCCCTACTTGGAGAATCAGCACCTTTAACCTCCTGTTCCATACAGGTTGCAATTTCTCCTGAGGATGAACGAGAAGAGGGGCCACCAATGAGAGACTAGATCTAGGTGTTAGGACAGGCACAGGTCACTCTATTATCCCATCAGGAAGAAATATTAACCACAGGCTCAGCCTTGCCCCTGGAACCAGAATAGGGCCTGAGGCAATCCCACGCTTTTGCGGCCAGATCCCAAAAAAGCGAGTTGAAAAATGGAGCTCAGGGGCACTGCAATTCACAAACCTGCAGAGTTATAAATGATAACTCTCGTCCACAAGTATATTGAGGGAAGGCAACGAAGAGGATATGAATGCAATGCAGAATTGCAGGAAACAGATTTCAGGAGGTAGATTCAAATCGCCTTTAAAGCACATGAAAAGCGGCAAAACGTCAACAACGATGCCCTTGGCCAAAAAGGGCGTATGCGTTTTTTCCTGAATATATTCAGGAAAAAACGCATACGCCCTTTTTGGCCAACCAAGCAACCTGGAGAGGCAAATCAGCGCAACAAAGAAGTCTTGCATCCCATCGGTCAAAAGTCCATGCTGAAAAAAGTGTAAAAACCAGAAATGCAGGACAGGCCATGGAGAAATGGCAGCCTTGCTACACTGATGGGCGGGATGTAAATTGCCAACAGCCACTCTGGAGAAGTGTACGGTGTGTCCTGAAACATCGAAAAAACACAGCTTAGGGAGCATAGGGCACTTCCACTCATGGGCGTATAAATTGGGAAAACTAAAAATCAGCAAGACACAGGCACCCCAGAGTTTAGGGCTGCTCTGTTGAACAAGAACCTCCACTTCATGACACCTTATATATCCCAGGAAAGAGAAAAATGGATAAAGAATTTGTGGTCCTTATGTACAATGGAATATCACTCAGCCATGAAATCAACGTCATAAGGCTAGTAGCAGCATGATGAGTGGATTTAGGTACGACGATTCTAAGTGAAATAAGTCACACAGAAAAAGCCACTTATCATAAGCTATCACTTATAGACGGAATGTAAAAACCGCTACACTTGAACTGAATTACAAAACAGAACAGAGTCACACGTTTAGAAAACACACTATGGCTGCTTAACGGGAAAGGTGAGGTGGGGTGATGCATAAAACAAGGGTTTCAAATTAGCTCAGTTACCGTTCCATACACCCAATATGTAATAGACAAGACCTACTCCTTGCTCAGTGAACTGGACTCAACACCCCCTATTCACCGCACAAGAATATATCTGACTAGTGAGAATCTTAAAACCTATGTATTGATATCTCTCTGGAAGTGAGTCAAGTGGGTGTAAAGCCGCATAAACACAGCCGTGAAAAGCAGCTAAACCCCATTATAAAAATAAATTAGTTTTAAAAACCCATGAAACCAAGACAGTGAAAGAGAGAGAAAATCTAATAAAATTCATTCAGGGGCTGTGACGCAACCTGGATTGACCATATCTAGACACACAGCTGGATGAGACATAAGGGTGGACACTCTTGGGGCTGAGAGTTTTGGTGAGGTTGGGTGAGCAAACGCAGACCCTTTAAAGTAATACTGCATGGTACCCATCCCATGGGTTCCAAATCTCCAGGTTCAAGGGCATCTTCCTACATCGTAAACATGCATGAGAAACCCAGATGATGGTACACCGTGTGATTGGGAAAGGTTTCTAAAACGCACCTCATTTCTCATCTCCTTGTGCTCGGGTTCTCCATTCCAGCTACTTTACTAGCAATCTCCCTACTTGGAGAATCAGCACCTTTAACCTCCTGTTCCATACAGGTTGCAATTTGTCCTGAGGATGAACGGGAAGAGGGGCAACCAATGAGAGACTAGATCTAGGTGTTGGGACAGGCACAGGTCACTCTATTTTCCCATCAGGAAGAAGAATTAACCACAGGCTCAGCCTGCCGCCAGGAACCAAAATAGGGCCTGAGGCAATCCCACGCTTTTGCGGCCAGCTCCCAAAAAAGCGAGTTGAAAAATGGAGCTCAGGGGCACTGCAATTCACAAACCTGCAGAGTTATAAATGATAAATCTCGTTCACAAATATATTGAGGGAAGGCAACGAAGACAATTTGAATGCAAGGCAGAATTGCAGGAAACAGATTTCAGGTGGTAGATTTGAATCGCCTTTAAAGCACATGAAAAGCGGCAAAACGTCGACAATGATGCCCTTGGCCAAAAAGGGCGTATGCGTTTTTTCCTGAATATATTCAGGAAAAAACGCATACGCCCTTTTTGGCCAACCAAGCAACCTGGAAAGGCAAATCAGCACTACAAAGAAGTCTTGCTTCCCATCAGTCAAAAGGGCCATGCTGAAAAAAGTGTCAAAACCAGAAATGCAGAACAGGCCATGGAGAAATGGGAGCCTTGCTACGCTGATGGGCGGGATATAAATTGCCAACAGCCACTCTGGAGAAGTGTACGGTGTGTCCTGAAATATGGAAAAAACACAGCTTAGGGAGCATAGGTCACTTCCACTCATGGGCGAATAAATTGGGAAAACTAAAAATCAGCAAAACACGCACCCCAAAGTTTAGGGCTGCTCTGTTGACAAGAACCTCCACTTCATGACACCTTAAATATCCCAGGAAAGAGAAAAATTGATAAAGAAGTTGTGGTCCTTATGTACAATGGAATATCACTCAGCCATGAAATCAATGTCATAAGGCTAGTAGCAGCAAGATGAGTGGACTTAGGAACGACGATTCTTAGGGAAATAAGTCACACAGAAAAAGACACTTATCATAAGCTATCACTTATAGAGGGAATGTAAAAACCACTACACTTGAACTGAATTACAAAACAGAACAGAGTCACACGTTTAGAAAACTCACTATGGCTGCTTAACGGGAAAGGTGAGGTGGGGTGATGCATAAAACAAGGGTTTCAAATTAGCGTAGATACCGTTCCATACACCCAATATGTAATAGACAAGACCTACTTTTTGCTCAGTGAACTGGACTCAACACCCCCTATTCACTGCACAAGAATATATCTGACTAGTAAGAATCTTAAAACCTATGTATTGATATCTCTCTTTAAGTGAATGAAGTGGGTGGAAAGGGTCATAGACACAGCAGTGAAAATCAGCTAAACCCCATTTTAAAATAAGTAACTTTAAAAAACCCAAAAAACAAAGACAGTGATAGAAAGAGGAAATTTTACCTAATTCGTTCCTGGGCTGTGATGCAACCTTGTTTGACCATATCTAGACCCACAGCTGGATGAGAAATAAAGCTGGACACTCTTGCGGCTGAAGGTCTCTTTCCCTAGTTACCAGATTGGGGGACGTAAAATGGCTGCCGCCCTCTGGCCGTTACCTGCAAAAGCAGCTTTAAAACCTATGTTAATGGTCACTTCATATGAACAAGTACTTCAGGGCTGTAAATGAAACCTGCCCTCAAAATGTCTTGAGGGCGGTAATGGCCAAAACTTTTCAAAATGTGACACTTACTTTAAGAAAACAATTTGAAGAAGTAAGCTCTAATTACAGTTTGATAAATAAAAAGGGCATGCTTTAAAGATCAATTTCAACAGATTATGGGACACATGCAAATTCAGCCACAGAGAGGTATCAGCTCGCACCTGTTAGAATAACCAGCAGCAAGCAAACTACAAACAATAAATATTGAAGGTGTTTTGGAGAAATGCATACCCTCAATTTTAAGTGGGACATAACCTGGAAAGAGCCACTAATGAGAACTGAATGATGGTGCCTTGAAAACGTACACACTGAGCTACCATATGATACAGCAAGCCCACTCCTTGGCCTATAACATAAGGAGATAGAACTGGAAAGACACAGGCAAGCAAATGTGCATTGCAGCAGTATTACAATAACCAAGACATGGAGGCAACCAAAAACTCCATCAAGACGTGCGTGGCCAAAGAAGAACTGGTACACGTACAGATGGAATATTAGCCAGGGAAAAAAACGAAACAATGCCATTTGCAGCACCGTGTATGATTCTTGAGTTAATCAGGCAAATTGTACTAAGTCAGAAAGCAAAAGACACATATCCTATAATATCACTTGTAGGTCTTAGCTAAAAATTGATACCAATGAAGATATTTCCACAGAGAAATGCAATCACAGATTCAATAAACAAACTTAGGGTTCACCAAATGGAAAGGTGTGAGGATTGGATACATTAGGATATTGGGGTTAAGATAGATATAGAAACACATGTGAAATATGTAATCACCAAAGACCTACGTAATACCAAGACAAGACTACTCAACATGGTGTCATAACCTACATGGGAAAATGATCCAAAGAAGAATAGATATATGTATATGTTTAAAAGAACCACATCTTGCACACCTAGAAGAAACAAAACATTTTAATCAAATTTGCTCTGACAAAAAATAAAAATTAAATTAAAAAAAGAACAAGAAGTAATGAGACATAAACTTAAGGGGCTTTTTGCTGGCACATTGCATTCTAATTTACAACCAGAACATGACTTCCATTAAGGCTCTGTCATCACTAATAAAGCAGCTTTATAAGCAATGTTGAAGGTAGCTTAAAAGAAGTCTCACTAATTATTGATAGTAAAAAGGAAACAAAGAAAAGTAAAAGTCTCACTGCAAAAAGTATACATAGGGTAAGGATAGTAGATCAAACACTGATTAAACTTCTGTAAAGAATAAAAGACAACAGTAGTATGTTTTGTTAAAAAAGAGAGGGCCCAAATAAATCTGAAATGAAAGAGATGATGTTACAACAGACACCACAGAAATACAAAGTATCCTAAGATACACACAGGGTAACTCAGGGCTCAGACTGGACAGAGCCCACTCTCCAGTCCCCTGTACATGACTTACAGGAGCCTCAGGAACTGAGGAGGGGGTCCCTGAGGAGAGGCTCAAGATAGAATATGGTAGGCATTAACATGACTGCATTCATCTTAAACATGCCTGAACTACATTCACACGAAATGATTTTGTCCTGTATGTACATCGGCACCTCTAGCCGGAACTGCAGATCTTTGGCTTCAACACCTCTACTGACAACATTAGCTTCACCTGCTGTTGACCGTCTCCTATAGGATTTCTAGAATCACAAAACATCGAAGCTTCACAGGACCCAGAGTCTGTGTGACTCCACACAGAGTCTCAGAGTCTCAACTCCACTCAGATACTCCACTCTTGGAGGGCACACACAAAGTAGTGAGCACACCAGGACCCAGGGGAAGGAGCAGTGACCCCGTAGGAGAATGACCAGAACTACCTGCTACTTTTAGAGGGTCTCCTGCAGAGGCAGGTGGTGGCTGTGGCTGTGGCTCACCGTGAAGACAACGACACTGGCAGCAGAAGTTCTGGGAAATACTCCTTGGTGTGAGCCCTCCCAGAGTCCGCCATTAGCCCCACCAAGAGCAAGGTAGGCTCCAGTGCTGGGTCGCCTCAGGCCAAACAACCAACAGGGAGGGAACCCAGCCCCATGCATCAGCAGACAAGCGGATTCAACTTTTTATTAAAGTTTTATTTAATCCGTAGACAAGCGGATTAAAGCTCTGCCCACCAAAGCAACACCCAGCTCTACCCACCACCAGTCCCTCCCATCAGGAAGCTTGCACAAGCCTCTAAGATAGACTCATCCACCAGAGAGCAGACAGCAGAAGCAAGAAGAACTACAATTCTGCAGCCTGTGGAAGGAAAACCACATTACAGAAAGATAGACAAAATGAAAAGGCAGAGGACTTTATACCAGATCAAGGAACAAGATAAAACCCCAGAAAAAAAACGAAATGAGGTGGAGATAGGGAACCTTCCAGAAAAAGAATTCAGAATAATGATAGTGAAGTTGAGCCAAGACCTTAGAAAAAGAAAGGAGGCAAAGATCGAGAAGACACAAGAAATGCTTAACAAAGACCTAGAAGAATTAAGGAACAAACACCTAGAAGAATTAAAGAACAAACAAACAGAGGTGAACAATGTAATAACTGAAATGAAAAATACACTAGAAGGAATCAGCAGCAGAATAACTGTGGCAGAAGAACGGATAAGTGGCCTGGAAGACAGAAAGGTGGAAATCACTGCCATGGAACAGAATAAAGAAAAAGAATGAAAATAAATGAAGACACCCCAAGAGTCCACTGGGACAACATTAAACGCAACAACATTCGCATTATAGGGGTCCCAGAAGGAGAAGAGAGAGAGAAAGGACCCGAGAATATATTTGAAGAGATTATGGTCAAAAACTTCCCTAGCATGGGAAAAGAAATAGCCACCCAAGTCCAGAAGCACAGAGTGTCCCAGGCAGGAGAAACCAAAGGAGAAAAATGACAAGACACATAGTAATCAAATTGACAAAAAATTAACGACAAAGAAAAATTATTGAAAGCAGCAAGGGAAAAATGACAAATAACATACAAGGGAAATACCATAAGGATAACAGCTGATTTCTCAGCAGAAAATCTACAAGCCAGAAGGAAGTGGCATGATAAATTTAAAGTGATGAAAGGGAAGAACCTACAACCAAGGGTACTGCACCCTGCAAAGAGCTCATTCAGATTTGATGGAGAAATCAAAAGCCTTACAGACAAGCAAAAGCTAAGAGAATTCAGCACCATGCAACCAGCTCTACACCAAATGCTAAAAGAACTTCTCTAAGTGGGAAACACAAGAGAAGAAAAGGACCCACCAAGACAAACCCATAACAATTAAGAAAATAGTAGTAGGAACATACATATCGATAATTACCTTAAACGTGAATGCACTAAATGTTCCAACCAAAAGACATAGACTGGCTGAATGGATACAAAAACAAGACCCATATATATGCTGTCTACAAGAGACCCATTTCAGACCTAGGGACACATACAGACTGAAAGTGAGGCGATGGAAAAATATATTCTATGCTAATGAAAATCAAAAGAAAGCTGGAGTAGCAATACTCATATCAGATAAAATAGACTTTAAAATAAAGAATGTTACAAGAGACAAGGAAAGACACTACATAATGGTCAAGGGATCAATCCAAGAAGAAGATATAACAATTATAAATATATATGTACCCAACATAAGAGCACCTCAATGTATAAGGCAACTGCTAACAGCTATAAAAGAGGAAATCGACAGTAACACAATAATAGCGGGGGACTTTAACAGCTCACTTACACCAGTGGAGATCAGCCAGACAGAAAATTAATAAGGAAACACAAGCTTTAAATGACACAATACACCAGATAGAGTTCATTGATAGTTATAGGACATTCCATCCAAAAACAGCAGATTACACGTTCTTCTCAACAGCACACGGAACATTCTCCAGGATAGATCACATCTTGGGTCACAGATAAAGCCTCAGTAAATTTAAGAAAACTGAAATCATATCAAGCAGCTGTTCCGACCACAATGCTATGAGATTAGAAATCAATTACACGGAAAAAATCGTAAAAAACACAAACACATGGAGGCTAAACAATACGTTACTAAATAACCAAGAGATCACTGAAGAAATCAAAGGGGAAATCAAAAACTACCTAGAGACAAATGACAACAAAAACACGATGATCCAAAACCTATGGGATGCAGCAAAAGGAGTTCTAAGAGGGAAGTTTATAGCAATACAAGCCTACCTCAAGAAACAAGAAAAATCTCAAATGAACAATCTAACCTTACACCTAGAGGAACTAGAGAAAGAAGAACAAAACCCAAAGTTAGTAGAAGGAAAGAAATCCTAAAGATCAGAGCAGAAATAAATGAAATAGAAACAAAGAAAATGGAAGCAAAGATCAACAAAACTAAAAGCTGGTTCTTTGAGAAGATAAGCAAAAATGATCAACCTTTAGCCAGACTCAAGAAAAAGAGGGAGAGGACGCAAATCAACAAAATTAGAAGTGAAAAAGGAGAAGTTACAACAGACACCACAAGAATACAAAGCATCCTAAGAGACTACTACAAGCAACTCTGTGTCAATAAAATGGACAATCTGGAAGAAATGGACAAATTCTTAGAAAGGTATAACCTTCAAAGACTGAACCAGGAGGAAATAGAAAATATGAACAAACCTATCACAAGCAATGAAATTGAAACTGTGATTAAAAATCTTCCAACAAACAAAAGTCCAGAACCAGATGGCATCACAGGTGAATTCTATCAAACATTTAGAGAAGAGCTAACACCCAACCTTCTCAAATTCTTCAAAACAATTGCAGGGGAAGGAACACTCCCAAACTCATTCTATGAGACCACCATCACCCTGATACCAAAATCAGACAGAGATACTACAAGGAAAGAAAATTATAGACCAATATCCCTGATGAATATAGATGCAAAAATCCTCAACAAAATACTAGCAAACAGAATCGAACAACACATTAAAAGGATCATACACCATGATCAAGTGGGGTTTATCCCAGGGATGCAAGGATTCTTCAATATACACAAATCAATGTGATACACCATATTAAAAAATTGTAGAATAAAACCATATGATCATCTCAATAGATGAAGGAAAAGATTTTGAGAAAATTCAACACTCATTTACGATAAAAACTCTGCAGAGTGTGGGCATAGAGGGAAACTACCTCAACATAATAAAGGCCATATATGACAAACCCACAGCAAACAGCATTCTCAATGGTGAAAACCTGAAAGCATTTCCTCTAAGATTAGGAACAAGACAAGGATGTCCACTCTCACCACTGCTATTCAACATAGTTTTGGAAGTCCTAGCCATGGCAATCAGAGAAGAAAAAGAAATAAAAGGAATACAAAAAGGAAAAGAAGAAGTAAAATTGTCACTGTTTGCAGATGACATGATATCATAGATAGAGAATCTTAAAGATGCCACCAGAAAGCCACTGGAGCTAATCAATGAATTTGGTAAAGTTGCAGGATACAAAATTAATGCACAGAAATTGCTTGCATTCCTATACACTAACAATGAAAGATCAGAAAGAGAAATTAAGGAAACAATCCCATTACCACTGCAACAAAAAGAATAAAATACCTAGGAATAAACCTACCTAAGGAAGTAAAAGACCTGTACTCAGAAAACTATAAGACACTGATGAAAGAAATCAAAGATGATATAAACAGATGGAGACATATACCATGTCCTTGGATTAGAAGAATCAATATTGTGAAAATGACTATACTACCCAAAGCAATCTACAGATTCAATGCAATCCCGATCAAAATACCTTTGGCATTTTCTACAGAACAAGAAAAAAAAATCTTAAAATTTGTAGGGAGACACAAAAGACCCTGGATAGCCAAAGCAGTCTTGAGGGGGAAAAAAAGAGCTGGAGGAATCAGACTTCCAGACTTCAGACTATATTACAAAGCTACAGTAATCAAGATAATATGGTACTGACACAAACACAGAAATATAGGTCAATAGAACAGGGTAGAAAGCACAGAGATAAACCCACGTACCTATGGTTAACTAATCTATGACAAAGGAGGCAAGGGTATACAATGGAGAAAAGACAGTGTCTTCAGTAAGTGGTGCTGGCAAAACTGGACAGCTACATGTAAAAGAATGAAATTAGTACATTCCCTAACACCATACACAAAAATAAACTCAAAATGGATTAGAGACCTAAATATAAGACCAGCCACTATAAAACTCTTAGAGGAAAACATAAGTAGAACAGTCTATGACATAAATCACAGCAAGATCCTTTTTGACCCACCTCCTAGAGAAATGGAAATAAAAACAAAAATTAAAAAATGGGACCGAATGAAACATAAATTCTTTTGCACAGCAAAGGAAAACATAAGCAAGATGAAAAGACAACCATCAGAATGGGAGAAAATATTTTCAAATGAAGCAAATGGCAAAGGATTAATCTCCAAAAAGCAGCTCATGTAGTTCAATATCACAAAACCAAACAACCCAATCCAAAAATGGGCAGAAGACCTAAATAGACATTTCTCCAAAGAAGATATACAGGTTGCCAACAAACACATGAAAGGATGCTGAACATCACTAATCATTAGAGAAATGCAAGTCAAAACTACAGTGAGGTATCACCTCACACCAGTCAGAATGGCCATCATCAAAAAATCTACCAACAATAAATGCTGGAGAGGCATTTATTGGAGAAAAGGGAACCCTCTTGCACTATTGGTGGGAATGTAAATTGATATAGCCACTAGGGAGAACGGTATGGGGCTTCCTTAAAAACTAAAAATAGAACTACCATACAACCCAGCAAACCCACTCCTGGACATTTACCCTGAGAAAACCATAATTCAAAAAGAGTCATGTACCACAATGTTCACTGTAGCTCTATTTACAATAGCCAGGACATGGAAGCAACCTAAGTGTCCATCAACAGATAAATGGATAAAGAAGATGTGACACATATATACAATGGAACATTATTCAGCCATAAAAAGAAACGAAATTGAGTTATTTTTAGTGAGGTGGATGGATCTAGAGTCTGTCCTACAGAGTGAAGTAAGTCAGAAAGAGAAAAACAAATACCGTATGCTAACACATATATATGGAATCTAAAAAAAAAAAAGTTTATGAAGAACCTAGGGGCAGGAAAGGATTAAGGACACAGACGTAGAGAAAGGACTTGAGGACATGGGGAGAGGGAAGGGTAAGCTGGGACAAAGTGAGAGAGTGGTATGGACATATATACACTACCAAATGTAAAATTGATAGCTACTGGGAAGCAGCCACATAGCACAGGGAGATCAGCTCTGTGCTTTGTGACCACCTAAAAGGGTGGGATAAGGGAGTGAGAGGGAGGTGCAAGAGGGAGGGGATATGGTGTTATATGTATATGCATAGCTGATTCACTTTTTTATACAGCAGAAACTAACACACAATTGTAAAGCAATTATACTCCAATAAAGATGTAAAAGAAAAAAAAAAAAGAAAGCCCAGAGATAAACCTACACACCTATGGCCCACTAATCTATGACAAAGGAGGCAAGGGTATACAATGGAGAAAAGACAGTCTCTTCAATAAGTGGTGCTGGGAAAAATGGACAGCTACATGTAAAAGAATGAAATTAGAACACTCCCTAACACCATATACAAAAAATAAACTCCAAATGGATTAGAGACCAAAATGTAAGACCGGACACTATAAAACTCTTAGAGGAAAACATAGGAAGAATACTCTTTGACATAAATCACAGCAAGATCTTTTTTGATCCACCTCCTAGAGTAATGGAATAAAAAAAAAAATACAAATGGGAGCAAATTAAACCTAAAAGCTTTTGCAAAGCAAAGGAAACTACAAACAAGACGAAAAGACAACCCTCAGAATGGGAGAAAATATTTGCAAACGAATCAATGGACAAAGTATTAATCTCCAATGTATATAAACAGCTCATGCAGCTCAACAGTAAAAAAACAAACAAACCAATCCAAAAATGGGCAGATGACGTAAATAGACATTTGTCCCAAGAAGACATACAGATGACCAAGAAACACATGAAAAGCTACTCAACATCACTAATTATTAGAGAAATATAAACCAAAACTACAATGAGGTATCACCTCACACGAGTTAGAATGGGCATCATCAGAAAATCTACAAACAACAAATGCTGGAGAGGGTGTGGAGAAAAGGGAACCCTCTTACACTATTTGTGGGAATGTAAATTGATACAGTCACTATGGAGAACAGTATGGAGGTTCCTTAAAAAACTAAAAATAGAATTACCATATGACCCAGCAATCCCACTACTGGCCATATACCCAGAGAAAACCATAATTCAAAAAGACATATTCACCACAATATTCATTGCAGCACTATTTACAATAGCCAGGTCATGGAAGCAACCTAAATGCCCATAGACAGACGAACGGAAAAGATGTGCTACATATATAAAATGGAATATTACTCAGCCATAAAAAGGAATGAAATTGGGTCATTTGTAGAGACGTGGATAGATCTAGAGACTGTCATACAGAGTGAAGTAAGTCAGAAAGAGAAAAACAAATATCGTATATTAACGCATACATGTAGAACCTAGAAAAATGGTAAAGATGAACTGGTTTGCAAGGCAGAAATAGAGACACAGATGTAGAGAACAAATGTATGGACACCAAGGGGGGAAAGTGGCAGGGTGGTGGTGGTGGGATGAATTGCGACCCTGGGATTGACATATATACACTTATATGTATAAAATAGATAACCAATAAGAGCCTGCTGTATAAAAAAATGAATAAAATAAATTCAAAAATTAAAACATAAATAATACTTAAAAAAATAAAACAGAAAAAAAAGTTCTGTCCTTCCCATAGACGTATTTATATGAATGAATGATTTCCATGCTTATATCCATAAATACAAAAAGAGGAATAAAACTTACCTTGAACCAAAAAAGAAAAAAAAAAAAAAACTGAACCCACTGGTCATACAGAGGAAAACCCTATCAGCGCACTTGCTCCGGTGGTAAACAATTCTTAAGTTGGTCACAGGTGGGGAATCATCTCCCATGCAGCCAGCAGCCCCCACACAAGGAGCGTCCTCATTGCAAAGCTGGGGGACCGTGAGGAGGCGTCTCTGACTAAACGTGAGCTGAGCCCCAGGCCAGCTGCTGCTGAACTTTTCCCACCGTTCCCAGGTAAAACACCTGAATGTGTGCAAAGACTAAAAACTAGAGGAAGGGGCTTGGAGTCACACCAGCTACAGCACGCAGGCCAACTTGGTGCCTGCAGGCCAGCCAGGATGGTCCTGGCCCCGGGCGCTCTTCTGGAAACTTTCCATTTCCCTGCCTGAGGTACCCCTCCTGTCCCGGCCCCCACTGCTTTTTTCCTTCCTTACCTCTGCCCGGGGAGAAATTCCAGCAGCAAGTATGGGTGACACATCCTCTTCTTTAGCAGGTGGCAGCCCGGCAACTCCTGCAGAAAGTCCAGTAGAGCCCCAGTCACAACGGGCCACTCATAGAGCCGTGGGCCCTACTGCCTCCCACCAGCCCAACCCCGAGACTGCTGACGGGGCAGAGAATATGGCGTCAGGCACAGCTGCAGAGGCTTTTGCTGCCTGGAAGGGTGTTTATATTGACCTCAACCCAGGCACACCTGGGAAGGGCTGGCCGGCCGGGTCAGGCTGCCCAGGTCAGCCAATCCTCGCCCCTCAGGGGCTCAGATTTGCAGAAAATGGGCCTTGCTGCACCGGCCAGATCCAAGGAACAGGTGTAGGGTCCCGAGAGTCAGGATAGATAAGGGGCGGCAGCCCTGGCTTGTTTTCTAATCATTTTATCTGGTCCATGAGTGGGAGACAACTTCAAGAAGACCCTCTGCTAATGAGAGGAACCCAGGAGTCAGGGAGAGGAGGGGTGGTGGGTGGAGACAGAGGCCTGGTGCCCCGGCTGCTGTGGAAGCCCCTAGAAGACCAGGCAGAGGGAGGTCGCACAGAGTGAAGCCTAGGGACACAGACCTGTTGGAGCTGCTGTTTATTAGTTCAAGCTCTGCTCTGAGGTGCTCTGTGTCAGCTCTGAGTGACAGGTGTGCTGGGGGTGCTCTGCAATGAGGGCTATGTGCACAGTTCCTGTGTGCCCAGCCCTGTCGGGGTACCTGTCCACGGGAGCTCCATATCCAGGGAGGGGCCTGCCCACGAGAGCCCCGTGGGCTGCTGGGTACCTGCCCAGGTGAGCTCCATATCCTGGGAGGGGCCTGACCATGATGGCCCCATGGGCTGCTGGGTACCTGCCCAGGTGAGCTCCATATCCAGGGAGGGGCCTGCCCACGAGAGCCCCGTGGGCTGCTGGGTACCTGCCCAGGTGAGCTCCATATCCTGGGAGGGACCTGACCACAAGAGCCCCGTGAGCTGCTGGGGACCTGGTAGAGGACGCCAGGACAGTCAGTGAAGCCACAGAGGATATACATCTAGTAGTTCCTAATTCCTACACCCTGCTGGTCATTCTACCATCCACCAGGACATGGTATTCTGTATTAGACTTCAATGATGCCTTCTTCTGTATTCCATTCGTCCCAGAGTCACAAGAAATTTTGGCTGTGAGTGGCAGGACTCAACATACAACAAAAACAATACTGCTGGGCCGTCCTGCCCCAGGGGTTCAAAAATTCCCACACCATCTTTGGGGAAACGTTAGCTAAAGACCTAAAAAATCTACCTCTGGAGAAGGGAACCCTCCTTCAATATGCAGATGACATTCTGATCACCAGCCCGACTAAGGAGGCCTCTGAACTACCTAGCCAATAAAAGATAGAAGGTGTCCAAGAAAAAGGCTCAAATATCACAAACTAAGGTGACCTTCCTGGGCTTCATTCGCACAGAAGGTCGGAAAAGCCCACCCCAGGAAAGGGAAGAAGCCATTTGCAGCCTCACCCTTCCTGAAACTAGAAGACAGCTTAGGGGTTCCTGGGGAGACCGGGGTTTGCTGCATCTGGATCCCTAACTACAGTCTAATAGCTGGACCTCTATATGAAACACTGAAAGGAAAAGATGATGATCCTTTTGAATAGAATCCAGAAGCGGCCTTTCAAGAATGGAAAGAGCAGTCAGTTCAGATCCTTGCCCTGGACCTCCCTAAGTTAGCTAAACCCTTTGACCTTTACATTCCTGGTCCAAGGCGAATCGCCCTTGGAGTATTAGTGCAAAAACTGGGACCACTTGAAATGGAACAATGCAAGAATGCCCTCCAGGCATTGGCCAGCCACCCCATCCGACCAGGATACTGGGGGTATCTAAAAACCTGGAAATCAGCAGCCCACAAGGTCAGCTCCCTCCTAAGGGAAAAGGACGCCACTTGGTGATCCTAACCACCCACCATGCCCTGAAGTTGCAGGGATTGCTCCGTGGGCACAATGACCTCGAGTGAGGAGGCCCTCCAACACCAACCTCCAGAGAGAAAACCTGGAGCAATGGGCCCCCATGACGACTCGTTTGACCATCACTTGACCTGGAGCTTCTCTCAGAAAACAACAAGAGTGTGCCCCAAAAGAGCAGACTATTGCTTACAGGACTTACTGCACCCAGAGCGGAGCTAATAAACTTGGCAGGGGAACCGTAAATAACGCTGCCACCATAGAAAAGCCTACAGACACCGCGGTGACGGCGGCCAATGAGACCGGCTGTACTCCTGGCTACTTCAAAAGGCCGTTGACTGAGTGGCCGTCAAGGTCCTGAATCACCACCGGCCCTGGACTGTCTGGGAGTTGAGCAAGCAGGGCTCTGACACCTGGTGTTGTTTGTACGTTAATTCAGTGGCCTAACTGAAGAAAGCGCAGACTACTGGTCAGAGCATCTAGGCTAGCAGAAACTGTCAGCCTAAGGGGGCCGAACCAATGTGGAGCAGGGTAAAACGGCCCACCCCCCCCCCCCAGCGTCTCTGCACATCTCTTTCCTGGACCCTTAAAGGTCATTAGAATCTATAAAACTTCCAATGCTGGTGCTCAGGCAGACGAGCAGTGAGGGAGGAGGCCTGGGGACAATCAACCTCACCTGGAGGCTGCTTGGAAGAAGTCCTCCCCCTCGCCCCGGGTATGAGGACACCCAACTCAGCACGAAGCATTTACAGAAGAGGTGTCTGCACCCTCAGCACCCCAAGAATGAGGAATGGGACAAAAGGCAGAGGAGGGCTTTGTCACTGGCAAAGCCCATGAAAAATTCCTGGGAGATGAAAATAGAATCTGGGCAATAAAATAAATTCTAACCATTTTTTCCTTTGTGCTTTGTCTAATTTCACTTGCTCCTAGGTTTCCACATGCAGAGGTCCCACACCCGACACTTCAGACCCGATTTCCTAGTGCAAAATGGCTGGGCCGACACCTCAGCTCGTGGGGCCCCGTGCAGACTCTGCGACATAGAGCCTGAGCTCCAGCCAACCCGGCCCTCGAGAGCTCCGCCCCCTCCCTCCCGCTGACGCTGCCAGGATCTCTACACAGCAGCCCGGGCCACAACCCGCAGGGGAGCACACACTCTCACCTCTCCATTCTCTGATCAAAATATAAAGTTTTCCTTTGCTTCTGAAC
Source organism: Eschrichtius robustus (assembly GCF_028021215.1). Taxonomy (NCBI): domain Eukaryota; kingdom Metazoa; phylum Chordata; class Mammalia; order Artiodactyla; family Eschrichtiidae; genus Eschrichtius; species Eschrichtius robustus. Next base: position 443,060 of record NW_027175278.1, read on the forward strand.
CAAAGTCAGTCTCGATCTGTTGGCTCCAATGACACTGGGCAGGGAGACCCTTGTTGGGGCCCACTCTGCAGGATCAGTAACAGAATTTGAGAACATTGTAACTTCAATGAACAGATGTGCGAGCCAAACTGTAATTAACATAGAGCAGTGTATAAGGCTCGTGTAAAATAAGATGTTTCTAACACTTCCATTTGATATTTCCATCACTTTATTATAAGCAAGTTCAGTGGAGGGGTTTGTCTTATTTGTCAGGTCAACAGTAGAGAAATGCAGTGATTTCTTTCCAAGGATGTACATCTAATAATCTTGGTTGAAGTTTCAACCTTGTTTTGACTGATTTTCCATTGAAAATGATACCTCTCTTTCAGCTCCTAGATTTCTGAGAAGTATAAAATCTTATATTTTTTATTACCAAAGGGGAAAGGTGGGAGGAGGGATAAATTAACAGTTTCAGATTAACATATACACACTGCTATGTATAAAATATATCATCAACAAGGAACTACTGTATAACACAGGGAACTATACTCAATATTTTGTAATGACCCCTAAGGGGAAATAATCTGAAAAACAATAGATATCTATATCGACATCATCTATCAACTACAGATAAAATGGAAACTAAAGGAGGCCGATGGTGAGCGTTTCTGAAACTGAAGACTTCAATCATCTAAAGTTCGGACTCTGCCTACGGCCCAAGTCCCTTAAGGAACACACATGTACCAGTAGCTTAAAAATTCCCCAGATTGGAGTTCGGGGAGACACTGATTTGGAAAAATCCCTGGTGTTCTCCTTACATACACGGGACCTTTCCTACAGCTAAAACATGCCTGTGACACCCAGAAGATGGAACACGGTTGGATCAGGGAGATTTTGGAAAAGGTACCAAAACTCCTAATTTCCTGGTTGTCGGGTTCACACCTCCAGCCTTTTTCCTTAAAATCTCCCCACCTGAGGATGTCAGCACCTTCAACATCCAGTTGCACAAAATTTGGAATTTTTCCAAAGGAAGAAGGGGAAGGAGGAGAAACAAGGAGAGCCAAGTCCTAGATGTTCGGACAGGCACATGTCACTCTACTTTCCAATCAGGAAGAAGAATTAAGCAAAGGCTTAGCCTGCCACCGGGAACCAGAGTAGGGCCAGAAGCAAACCAGCGGTTCTGCGGACAACTCCCAAAAAAGCGAGTTGAAAAATGGAGTTCAGGGGCACTGCAATTCACAAACCTGCAGAGTTATAAATTATAACTATCGTCCAAAACTATATTGAGGGAAGGCAACGAACAGGATTGGAAAGCAAGGCAGAATTGCAGGAAACAGATTTCAGGAGGTAGATTCGAATCGCCTTTAAAGCACATGAAAAGCGGCCAAACGTCGACAACGATGCACATGGCCAAAAAGAGCATATGTGTTTTTTTCTGAATAAATTCAGGAAAAAACGCATAGGCCCTTTTTGGCCAACCAAGCAAGCCGGAAATGCAATGCAGCACTACAAAGAAGTCTCACTTCCCATCGGTCAAAAGGGCCTTCGTAAAAAAGTGTAAAAACAAGAAATGTAGGAGAGGCCAGGGAGGAAAGGGAGCCTTGTTACACTGATAGTCGGGATGTAAATTGCCAATGGCGACTCTGGAGAACGGTATGGTGTTTCCTAAAACATCTAAAAAACACAGCTAGAGAGAAAGGGGCAAATCCATTCATGGGCATATAAATTGGAAAAATTAAATTAACAAGACACAGGCACCCCAAAGTTTAGGGCTGCTCTGGTTACAAGAACCTCCACTTGCGTACATCTTAAATATCCCAGGGATGAGAAAAATGGTAAAGATGTTGTGGTACTTATGTACAATGGAATATCACTCAGCCATGAAATCAATATCATAAGGCTAGTAGCAGCATGATGAGTGGATTTAGGTACGACGATTCTAAGTGAAATAAGTCACACAGAAAAAGACACTTATCATAAGATATCACTTATACAGGGAATGTAAAAACCGTTACCCTTAAACTGAATTACAAAACAGAACAGAGTCACACATTTTGAAAACACACTATGGCTGCTTAACGGGAAAGGTGAGGTGAGGTGATGCATAAAACAAGGGTTTCAAATTAGCTCAGATACCATTCCATAAACCCAATATGTAGTAGACAAGGCCTACTCCTTGCTCAGTGAACTGGACTCAACACCCCCTATTCACCGCACAAGAATATATCTGACTAGTGAGAATCTGAAAACCTATGTATTGATCTCTCTCTGGAAGAGAGTCAAGTGAGTGTAAAGCGGCATAAACACAGCCGTGAAAAGCAGCTAAACCCCATTTTAAAAATAAATTACTTTTAAAAACCCGTGAAACAAAGACAGTGTAAGAGAGAGAAATTCTTACAAAATTCGTTCAGGGGCTGTGATGCAAACTGGATTGACCATATCTAGACCCACAGCTGGATGAGACATAAGGCTGGACACTCTTGGGGGTGAGAGGTTTGGTGACGTTGGGTGAGCAAACGCTGAACATTTAAAGTAATACTGCGTGGTCCCCATCCCATGGGTCCCACATCTCCAGGTTCAAGGGCATCTTCCTACATCGGAAACATGCATGAGTAACCCAGAACATGGTACACAGTCTGATCGGGAAAGGTTTCTGAAACGCACCTCATTTCTCATCTCCTTGTGCTCGGGTTCGCCATTCCAGCCGCGTTACTAGCAATCTGCCTCCTTGGAGAATCAGCACCTTTAACGTCCTGTTCCGTACAGGTTGCAATTTGTCCTGAGGATGAGAGACTAGCTCTAGGTGTTGGGACAGGCCCAGGTCACTCTATTTTCCCATCAGGAAGAAGAATTAACTACAGGCTCAGCCTGCCGCAGGGAACCAGAATAGGGCCTGAGGCAATCCCGCGCTTTTGCGGCCAGCTCCCAAAAACGCGAGTTGAAAAATGGAGCTCAGGGGCACTGCAATTCACAGACCTGCAGAGTTATAAATGATAACTCTCGTCCACAAATATAATGAGGGAGGGCAACGAAGAGTATTTGAAAGCAAGGCAGAATTGCAGGAAACAGCTTTCAGGAGGTAGATTCGAATCGCCTTTAAAGCACAAGAAAAGCGGCAAAACGTGGGCAATGATGTCCTTGGCCAAAGAGGGCGTATGCGTTTTTTCCTGAGTATATTCAGGAAAAAACGCATACGCCCTTTTTGGCCAACCAAGCAACCTGGAAAGGCAAATCAGCGCTACAAAGAAGTCTCGCTTCCCATCAGTCTAAAAGACCATGCTGAAAAAAGTGTAAAAACCAGAAATGCAGGACAGGCCATGGAGAAATGGCAGCCTTGCTACGCTGATGGGCGGGATGTAAATTGCCAAACAGCCACTCTGGAGAAGTGTACGGTGTGTCCTGAAACATCTAAAACACACAGCTTAGAGAGCATAGGGCACATCCACTCATGGGCGTATAAATTGGGAAAACTAAAAATCAGCAAGACACAGGCACCCTAAAGTTTAGGGCTGCTCTGGTTACAAGAACCTCCACTTGGGTATATCTTAAATATCTCAGGGATGAGAAAAATGGATAAAGAAGTTGTGGTACTTATGTACAATGGAATATCACTCAGACATGAAATCAATATCATAAGCCTAGTAGCAGCATGATGAGTGCATTTAAGTACGACGATTCTAAGTGAAATAAGTCACACAGAAAAAGACACTTATCATAAGATATCACTTATAGAGGGAATGTAAAAACCGCTACACTTGAACTGAATTACAAAACAGAACAGAGTCACACGTTTAGAAAACACACTATAGCTGCTTAACGGGAAAGGTGAGGTGGGGTGATGCATAAAACAAGGGTTTCAAATTAGCTCAGATACCATTCCATAAACCCAATATGTAATAGACAAGACCCTACTCCTTGCTCAGTGAACTGGACTCAACACCCCCTATTCACCGCACAAGAATATATCTGACTACTAAGAATATTAAAACCTACGTATTGATATCTCTCTGGAAGTGAGTCAAGTGGATGTAAAGCCGCATAAACACAGCCATGAAAAGCAGCTAAACCCCATTATAAAAATAAACTACTTTTAAAAACCCATGAAACAAAGACAGTGAAAGAGAGAGAAATTCTTACACAATTCGTTCAGGGGCAGTGATGCAACCTGGATTGACCATATCTAGACCCACAGCTGGATGAGACATAAGAGTGAAAACTCTTGGGGCTGAGAGGTTTTGTGAGAATGGGTGACCAAACACAGACCCTTTAAAGTAATACTGCGTGGTCCCCATCCCATGGATCCCAAATCTCCAGGTTCAAGGGCATCTTCCTACATCGATAACAGGCATGAGAAACCCAGAAGATGGTACACCGTCTGATCGGGAAAGGTTTCTAAAACGCAACTCATTTCTCATCTCCTTGTGCTCGGGTTCGCCATTCCAGCCGCTTTAGTAGGAATCTCCCTACTTGGAGAATCAGCACCTTTAACCTCCTGTTCCATTCAGTTGGCAATTTGTCCTGAGGATGAACTTGAATAGGGGGAACCAATGAGAGAGTAGCTCTAGGTGTTGGGACAGGCACAGGTCACTCTATTTTCCCATCAGGAAGAAGAATTAACCACAGGCTCTACCTGCCCCCCAGAACCAGATTAGGGCCAGAAGCAATCCTGCGCTTTTGCGGCCAGCTCCCAAAAAAGCAAGTTGAAAAATGGAGCTCAGGGGCACTGCAATTCACAAACAGGCAGAGTTATAAATGATAACTCTCATCCACAAATATATTGAGGGAAGGCAACGAAGAGGATTTGAAAGCAAGGGAGAATTGCAGGAAACAGATTTCAGGAGGTAGATGCGAATCGCCTGTAAAGCACATGAAAAGCGGCTTAACGTCGAAAATGATGCCCTAACACATATCCTACACGATACCCTAAACCTAACCCTAACCCTAACCCTAACCCTAACCTTAACCCTAACCCTAAACCGTACCATAAGCCGTACCCTAACCCTAACCCTAACCCTAACCCTAAGCTACCCTTGACTGCTTCTGCAGCCAATAGATTTCCTACGCACTAGTGTTTTAAGGAACAGGTTCAAAAGAGAATCCTAATGTGATTTCTTTATAATGGGTGAGTTCCTTATCTCATCCTAGTGTCTAAACTCTTCTCCATGGCTGGACCCCCAAATAATATTCCTTGACGTGCTAAGGGTTATCTACAGAGTGGGATAGGTTTAATAACTACCCTAACCCTAACGCGTACCCTAACCCTAACGCCTACCCTAACCCTGACACGTATCCTAATCCTAACTCGTAACCTAAACCGAGCCCTAACCCTAAAACTAACTCTAACCCTAACCCTAACCCATAACCTACGCCGTACAAGAACCCGTACTCGAAAACGTAACCTAAGCCGTACCCTAAACCTAACCCTAGCCCTAACCGTAACCCTAACCCTAAGCTACCCTTGACTGCTTCTGCCTCCAATAGTTTTCCTAAGCACTAGTGTTTTAAGGAACAGGTTAAAAAGAGAATCCTATTGTGATTTCAGGATAATGGGTGTGTTCCTTATATTCTCGTAGTGTCTAAACTCTTCTCCATGGCTGGACCCCCAAATAATATTCCTTGACGTGCTAAGGGGTATCTAGAGAGTGGGATAGGTTTAATAACTACCCTAACCCTAACGCGTACACTAACCATAACCTCTACCCTAACCCTAACACGTACACTAATCCTAACCCGTACCCTAAACCGAGCGCTAACCGTAAAACTAACCCTAACCCTAACCCTATCCCATACCATACACCTTACCCGAATCCGTATCTGAACCCACACCCTAAGCCATACCCTAACCCTAACCCTAACCCTAACCCTAAGCTACCCTTGACTGCTTCTGCCTCCAATAGATTTCCTGAGCACTACTGTTTTAAGGAACAGGTTAAAAAGAGAATCCTAATGTGATATCTTGATAATGGGTGTGTTCCTTATCATATCCTAGTGTCTAAACTCTTCTCCATGGCTGAACCCCCAAAAAATATTCCTTTACATGCTAAGGGTTATCTAGAGAGTGGGATAGGTTTAGTAACTACACTACCCCTAACGCATACCCTAACCCTAACATGTAACCTAATTCTAAACCGAACCCTAAACCGAGCCCTAACCCTAACACTTACCCTAACCCTAACCCTAACCCGTACCCTACACCGTATCCGAACCCCTACCCGAACCCGTACCCTAAGCCATACCCTAAACCTAACCCTAACCCTAAGCTACCCTTGACTGCTTCTGCCTCCAATAGATTTCCTAACCACTAGTGATTTAAGGAACAGGTTAAAAAGAGAATCCTAATGTGATTTCTTGATAATGGGTATGTTCCTTATCTTATCCTAGTGTCTAAACTCTTCTCCATGACTGGACCCCCAAATAATATTCCTTGAGGTGCTAAGGGGTATCTAGAGAGTGGGATAGGTTTAATAACTAACCTAACCCTAATGCGTACCATAAACCTAACCCCTACCCTAACCCTAACACGTACCCTAATCGTAACCCGTACCCTAAACCGAGCCCTAACCCAAAAACTACCCCTAACCCTAACACTAACCCATACCCTACGCCGTACCCGAACCCGTACCCTAAGCCGTACCCTAACCCTAACCCTAACCCTAACCCTAACCCTAAGCTACCCTTGACTGCTTCTGCCTCCTATACATTTCCTAAGCACTAGTGTTTTAAGGAACAGGTTAAAAAGAGAATCCTAATGTGATTTCTTGTTAATGGGTGTGTTCCTTATCTTCTCCTAGTAACTAAACTCTTCTCCATGGCTGGACCCCCAAATAATATTCCTTGACGTGCTGAGGGGTATCTAGAGAGTGGGATAGGTTTAATAACTACCCTAACCCTAACGCGTACCCTAACCCTAACCCCACCATAAAACTAACACGTACCCTAATCCTAAACCGTACCCTAAACCGAGCCCTAACCCTAAAACTGACCCTAACTCTAACCCTAACCCATAACCTACACCGTACCCGAACCCGTACCCGAAACCGTACCCTAAGCCGTACCCTAACCCTAACCCTAACCCTAACCCTAACCCTAAGCTACCCTTGACTGCTTCTGCCTCCAATACATTTCCTAAGCACTAGTGTTTTAAGGAACAGGTTAAAAAGAGAATCCTAATGTGATTTCTTGATAATGGGTGTGTTCCTTATCTTATCCTAGTGTCTAAACTCTTCTCCATGGCTGGACCCCCAAATAATATTCTTTGACGTGCTAAGGGGTGTCTAGAGAGTGGGATAGTTTTCATAACTACCCTAACCCTAACGCGTACCATAACCCTAACGCGTACCCTAACCCTAACACGTACCCTAATCTTAAACCTTACCCTAAACAGAGCCCTAACCCTAAAACTAACCCTAACATTAACCCTAACCCATACCTTACACCCTACCCGAACTCGTAACCGAATCCGTACCCTAAGCCGTACCCTAACCCTAACCCTAACCCTAAGCTACCCTTGACGGCTTCTGCCTCCAATTGATTTCCTAAGCACTAGTGTTTTAAGGAACAGGTTAAAAAGAGAATCCTAATGTGATTTCTTGATAATGGGTGTGTTGCTTATCTTATCCTAGTGTCTAAACTCTTCTCCATGGCTGGACCCCCAAATAATATTCCTTGACGTGCTAAGGGGTATCTAGAGAGTGGGATAGGTTTAATAACTACCCTAACCCTAACGCGTACCCTAACCCTAACAGCTACCCTAACCCTAACAAGTACCCTAATCCTAAACCGTACCCTAAACCGAGCCCTAACCCTAAAACTAACCCTAACCCTAACCCTAACCCATACCTTATGCCGTACCGAACCCGTACCGGAACCCGTACCCTAAGCCGTACCCTAACCCTAACCCTAACCCTAAGCTACCCTTGACTGCTTCTGCCTCCAATAGATTTCCTAAGCACTAGCGTTTTAAGGAACAGGTTAAAAAGAGAATCCTAAAGTGATTTCTTGATAATGGGTGTGTTGCTTATATTATCCTAGTGTCTAAACTCTTCTCCATGGCTGGACCCCCAAAAAATATTCCTTGACGTGCTAAGGGGTATCTAGAGAGTGGGATAGTTTTAATAACTAACCTGACCGTACTGCGTACCATAACCCTAACCCCTACCCTAACACTAACACGTACCCTAATAGTAACCCGTACCCTAAACCGAGCCCTAACCCTAAAACTAACCCTAACCCATACCCTACGCCTTACCCTAAGCCGTACCCTAAACCTAACCCTAACCCTAACCCTAACCGTAAGCTACCCTTGACTGCTTCTGCCTCCAATAGATTTCCTAAGAACTAGTGTTTTAAGGAACAGGTTAAAAAGAGAATCCTAATGTGATTTCTTGATAATGGCTGTGTTCCTTATCTTCTCCTAGTGTCTAAACTCTTCTCCATGGCTGGACCCCCAAATAATATTCCTTGACGTGCTAAGGGTTATCTAGAGAGTGGGATAGGTTTAATAACTACCCTAACCCTAACGCGTACCCTAACCCTAACCCCACCATAACACTAACACGTACCCTAATCCTAACCTGTACCCTAAACCGAGCCCTAACCCTAAAACTAACCCTAACACTAACGCTAACCCACACCCTATGCCGTACCCGAACCCGTACCCGAACCCGTACCCTAAGCCGTACCCTAACCCTAACCCTAACCCTAACCCTAACCCTAAGCTACCCTTGACTGCTTCTGCCTCCAATACATTTCCTAAGCACTAGTGTTTTAAGGAACAGGTTAAAAAGAGAATCCTAATGTGATTTCTTGATAATGGGTGTGTTCCTTATCTTATCCTAGTGTCTAAACTCTTCTCCATGGCTGGACCCCCAAATAATATTCCTTGAGGTGCTAAGGGTATCTGGAGTGTGGGTTAGGTTTAATAACTAACCTAACCCTAATGCGTACCATAATCCTAACCACTACCCTAACCCTAACACGTACCCTAATCGTAACCCGTACCCTAAACCGAGCCCTAACCCTAAAACTAACCCTAACATTAACCCTAACCCATACCTCACACCGTACCCGAACCCGAAACCAAAACCGTACCCTAAGCCGTACCCTAACGCTAACCCTAACCCTAACCCTAACCCTAAGATACCCTTGACTGCTTCTGCCTCCAATAGATTTCCTAAGCACTAGTGTTTTAAGGAACAGGTTAAAAAGGGAATCCTAATGTGATTTCTTGATAATGGGTGTGTTCCTTATCTTATCCTAGAGTCTAAACTCTTCTCCATGACTGGACCCCCAAATTATATTCCTTGACGTGCTAAGGGGTATCTACAGAGTGCGATAGTTTTAATAACTAACCTAAACCTAACGCGTACCCTAACCCTAACCCCTACCCTAACACTAACACGTACCCTAATCCTAACCCGTACCCTAAACCGAGCCCTAACCCTAAAACTAACCCTAACCCTAACCCTAACCCATACCCTACACCTTACCCTAAGCCGTACCCTAACCCTAACCCTAACCGTAACCTACCCTTGACTGCTTCTGCCTCCAATTGATTTCCTAAGCACTAGTGTTTTAAGGAACAGGTTAAAAAGAGAATCCTAATGTGATTTCTTGATAATGGGTGTGTTCCTTATCTTCTCCTAGTGTCTAAACTCTTCTCCATGTCTAGACCCCCAAATAATATTCTTGGACGTGCTAAGTGGTATCTAGAGAGTGGAATAGGTTTAATAACTACCCTAATCCTAACGCGTACCATAACCCTAACCCCTACCCTAACACTAACAGGTACCCTAAACCTAAACCATACCCTAAACCGAGCCCTAACCCTAAAACTAACCCTAACCCTAACACTAACCCTAACCCTACGCCGTACCCGAACCCGTACCGGAACCCGTACCCTAAGCCGTACCCTAACCCTAACCCTAACCCTAACCCTAACCCTAAGTTACCCTTGACTGCTTCTGCCTCCAATAGATTTCCTAAGCACTAGTGATTTAAGGAACAGGTTAAAAAGAGAATCCTAATGTGATTTCTTGATAATGGGTGTGTTCCTTATCTTATCCTAGTGTCTAAACACTTCTCCATGGCTGGACCCCCAAATAATATTCCTTAAGGTGCTAAGGGTTATCTAGAGAATGGGATAGGTTTAATAACTAACCTAACCCTACTGCGTAACATAACCCTAAACCCTACCCTAACCCTAACACGTACCCTAATCCTAACCCATAGCCTAAACCGAGCCCTAACCCTAAAACTAACCCTAACCCTAACCCTAACCCATACCTTACACAGTACCCGAACCCGTACCCGAACCCTTCCCCGAACCCGTACCCTAAGCCGTACCCTAACCCTAAACCTAACCCTAAGATACCCTTGACTGCTTCTGCCTCCAATAGATTTCCTAAGCACTATTTTATTAAGGAACAGGTTAAAAAGAGAATCCTAATGTGATTTCTTGATAATGGGTGTGTTCCTTATCTTATCCTAGAGTCTTAACTCTTCTCCATGGCTGGACCCCCAAATAATATTCCTTGTCGTGATAAGGGGTATCTACAGAGTGCGATAGGTTTAATAACTAACCTAACCCTAACGCGTACCCTAGCCCTAAACCCTACCCTAACACTAACACGTACCCTAATCCTAACCCGTACCCTAATCCGAGCCCTAAACCTAAAAGAAACCCTAACCCTAACCCTAAACCATACCCTACGCCGTACCCTAAGCCGTACCCTAAACCTAACCCTAACCCTAACACTAACCCTAAGCTACCCTTGACTGCTTCTGCCTCCAATAGATTTCCTAAGCACTAGTGTTTTAAGGAACAGGTTAAAAAGAGAATCCTAATGTGATTTCTTGATAATGGGTGTGTTCCTTATCTCATCCTAGTGTCTAAACTCTTCTCCATGGCTGGACCCCCAAATGATATTGTTTGACGTGCTAAGGGGTGTCTAGAGAGTGGGATAGGTTTAATAACTACCCTAACCCTAACGCGTACCCTAACCCTAACGCGTACCCTAACCCTAACACGTACCCTAATCTTAAACCATACCCTAAACTGAGCCCTAACCCTAAAACTAACCCTAACATTAACCCTAACCCATACCTTACACCGTACCCGAACTCGTACCCGAACACGTACCCTAAGCCGTACCCTAAACCTAACCCTAACCCTAAGCTACCCTTGACTGCTTCTGCCTCCAATAGATTTCCTAAGCACTAGTGTTTTAAGGAACAGGTTAAAAAGAGAATCCTAATGTGATTTCTTGATAATGGGTGTGTTCCTTATCTTATCCTAGTTTCTAAACTCTTCTCCATGGCTGGACCCCCAAATATTATTCCTTGACGTGCTAAGGGGTATCTACAGACTGGGATAGGTTTAATACCTACCCTAACCCTAACGCGTACCCTAACCCTAACCCCTACCCTAACACTAACACGTACCCTAATCCTAACCCGTACCCTAAACCGAGCCCTAACCCTAAAACTAACCCTAACCCTAACCCTAACCCATACCCTATGCCGTACCCTAAGCCGTACCCTAACCCTAACCCTAACCCTAACCCTAACCCTAACCGTAATCTAACCTTGACTGCTTCTGCCTCCATTTGATTTCCTAAGCACTAGTGTTGTAAGGAACAGGTTAAAAAGAGAATCCTAATGTGATTTCTTGATAATGGGTGTGTTCCTTATCTTATCCTTGTGTCTAAACTCTTCTCCATGGCTGGACCCCAAAATAATATTCCTTGACGTGCTGAGGGGTATCTAGAGAGTGGGATAGGTTTAATAACTACCCTAAACCTAACGTGTACCATAACCCTAACCCCACCATAAAACTAACACGTACCCTAATCCTAACCCGTACCCTAAACCGAGCCCTAATCCTAAAACTGACCCTAACTCTAACCCTAATCCATAGCCTACGCCGTACCCGAACCCGTACCCGAAACCGTACCATAAGCCGTACCCTAAACCTAACCCTAACCCTAACCCTAACCCTAAGCTACCCTTGACTGCTTCGGCCTCCAATACATTTCCTAAGCACTAGTGTTTTAAGGAACAGGTTATAAAGAGAATCCTAATGTGATTTCTTGATAATGGGTGTGTTCCTTATCTTATCCTAGTGTCTAAACTCTTCTCCATGGCTGGACCCCCAAATAATATTCCTGGACGTGCTAAGGGGTATCTAGAGAGTGGGATAGGTTTAATAACTACCCTAACCCTAACGCATACCCTAACCCTAACAGATACCCTAACCCTAACAAGTACCCTAACACTAAACCGTACCCTAAACCGAGCCCTAACCTTAAAACTAACCCTAACCCTAACCCTAACCCATACCTTATGCCGTACCCGAACCCGTACCGGAACCCGTACCCTAAGCCGTACCCTAACCCTAACCCTAACCCTAACCCTAACCCTAAGCTACCCTTGACTGCTTCTGCCTCCAATAGATTTCCTAAGCACTAGCGTTTTAAGGACCAGGTTAAACAGAGAATCCTAATGTGATTTCTTGATAATGGGTGTGTTGCTTATCTTCTCCTAGTGTCTAAACTATTCTCCATGGCTGGACCCCCAAATAATATTCCTTGACGTGCTAAGGGGTATCTAGAGAGTGGGATAGTTTTAATAACTAACCTAACCCTACTGCGTACCATAACCCTAACCCCTACCCTAACACTAACACGTACCCTAATAGTAACCCATACCCTAAACAAAGCCCTAACCCTAAAACTAACCCTAACCCATACCCTACGCCGTACCCTAAGCCGTACCCTAACCCTAACCCTAACCCTAAGCTACCCTTGACTGCTTCTGCCTCCAATAGATTTCCTAAGCACTAGCGTTTTAAGGAACAGGTTAAAAAGAGAATCCTAAAGTGATTTCTTGATAATGGGTGTGTTGCTTATATTATCCTAGTGTCTAAACTCTTCTCCATGGCTGGACCCCCAAAAAATATTCCTTGACGTGCTAAGGGGTATCTAGAGAGTGGGATAGTTTTAATAACTAACCTGACCGTACTGCGTACCATAACCCTAACCCCTACCCTAACACTAACACGTACCCTAATAGTAACCCGTACCCTAAACCGAGCCCTAACCCTAAAACTAACCCTAACCCATACCCTACGCCTTACCCTAAGCCGTACCCTAAACCTAACCCTAACCCTAACCCTAACCGTAAGCTACCCTTGACTGCTTCTGCCTCCAATAGATTTCCTAAGAACTAGTGTTTTAAGGAACAGGTTAAAAAGAGAATCCTAATGTGATTTCTTGATAATGGCTGTGTTCCTTATCTTCTCCTAGTGTCTAAACTCTTCTCCATGGCTGGACCCCCAAATAATATTCCTTGACGTGCTAAGGGTTATCTAGAGAGTGGGATAGGTTTAATAACTACCCTAACCCTAACGCGTACCCTAACCCTAACCCCACCATAACACTAACACGTACCCTAATCCTAACCCGTACCCTAAACCGAGCCCTAACCCTAAAACTAACCCTAACACTAACGCTAACCCACACCCTATGCCGTACCCGAACCCGTACCCGAACCCGTACCCTAAGCCGTACCCTAACCCTAACCCTAACCCTAACCCTAACCCTAAGCTACCCTTGACTGCTTCTGCCTCCAATACATTTCCTAAGCACTAGTGTTTTAAGGAACAGGTTAAAAAGAGAATCCTAATGTGATTTCTTGATAATGGGTGTGTTCCTTATCTTATCCTAGTGTCTAAACTCTTCTCCATGGCTGGACCCCCAAATAATATTCCTTGAGGTGCTAAGGGTATCTGGAGTGTGGGTTAGGTTTAATAACTAACCTAACCCTAATGCGTACCATAATCCTAACCACTACCCTAACCCTAACACGTACCCTAATCGTAACCCGTACCCTAAACCGAGCCCTAACCCTAAAACTAACCCTAACATTAACCCTAACCCATACCTCACACCGTACCCGAACCCGAAACCAAAACCGTACCCTAAGCCGTACCCTAACGCTAACCCTAACCCTAACCCTAACCCTAAGATACCCTTGACTGCTTCTGCCTCCAATAGATTTCCTAAGCACTAGTGTTTTAAGGAACAGGTTAAAAAGGGAATCCTAATGTGATTTCTTGATAATGGGTGTGTTCCTTATCTTATCCTAGAGTCTAAACTCTTCTCCATGACTGGACCCCCAAATTATATTCCTTGACGTGCTAAGGGGTATCTACAGAGTGCGATAGTTTTAATAACTAACCTAAACCTAACGCGTACCCTAACCCTAACCCCTACCCTAACACTAACACGTACCCTAATCCTAACCCGTACCCTAAACCGAGCCCTAACCCTAAAACTAACCCTAACCCTAACCCTAACCCATACCCTACACCTTACCCTAAGCCGTACCCTAACCCTAACCCTAACCGTAACCTACCCTTGACTGCTTCTGCCTCCAATTGATTTCCTAAGCACTAGTGTTTTAAGGAACAGGTTAAAAAGAGAATCCTAATGTGATTTCTTGATAATGGGTGTGTTCCTTATCTTCTCCTAGTGTCTAAACTCTTCTCCATGTCTAGACCCCCAAATAATATTCTTGGACGTGCTAAGTGGTATCTAGAGAGTGGAATAGGTTTAATAACTACCCTAATCCTAACGCGTACCATAACCCTAACCCCTACCCTAACACTAACAGGTACCCTAAACCTAAACCATACCCTAAACCGAGCCCTAACCCTAAAACTAACCCTAACCCTAACACTAACCCTAACCCTACGCCGTACCCGAACCCGTACCGGAACCCGTACCCTAAGCCGTACCCTAACCCTAACCCTAACCCTAACCCTAACCCTAAGTTACCCTTGACTGCTTCTGCCTCCAATAGATTTCCTAAGCACTAGTGATTTAAGGAACAGGTTAAAAAGAGAATCCTAATGTGATTTCTTGATAATGGGTGTGTTCCTTATCTTATCCTAGTGTCTAAACACTTCTCCATGGCTGGACCCCCAAATAATATTCCTTAAGGTGCTAAGGGTTATCTAGAGAATGGGATAGGTTTAATAACTAACCTAACCCTACTGCGTAACATAACCCTAAACCCTACCCTAACCCTAACACGTACCCTAATCCTAACCCATAGCCTAAACCGAGCCCTAACCCTAAAACTAACCCTAACCCTAACCCTAACCCATACCTTACACAGTACCCGAACCCGTACCCGAACCCTTCCCCGAACCCGTACCCTAAGCCGTACCCTAACCCTAAACCTAACCCTAAGATACCCTTGACTGCTTCTGCCTCCAATAGATTTCCTAAGCACTATTTTATTAAGGAACAGGTTAAAAAGAGAATCCTAATGTGATTTCTTGATAATGGGTGTGTTCCTTATCTTATCCTAGAGTCTTAACTCTTCTCCATGGCTGGACCCCCAAATAATATTCCTTGTCGTGATAAGGGGTATCTACAGAGTGCGATAGGTTTAATAACTAACCTAACCCTAACGCGTACCCTAGCCCTAAACCCTACCCTAACACTAACACGTACCCTAATCCTAACCCGTACCCTAATCCGAGCCCTAAACCTAAAAGAAACCCTAACCCTAACCCTAAACCATACCCTACGCCGTACCCTAAGCCGTACCCTAAACCTAACCCTAACCCTAACACTAACCCTAAGCTACCCTTGACTGCTTCTGCCTCCAATAGATTTCCTAAGCACTAGTGTTTTAAGGAACAGGTTAAAAAGAGAATCCTAATGTGATTTCTTGATAATGGGTGTGTTCCTTATCTCATCCTAGTGTCTAAACTCTTCTCCATGGCTGGACCCCCAAATGATATTGTTTGACGTGCTAAGGGGTGTCTAGAGAGTGGGATAGGTTTAATAACTACCCTAACCCTAACGCGTACCCTAACCCTAACGCGTACCCTAACCCTAACACGTACCCTAATCTTAAACCATACCCTAAACTGAGCCCTAACCCTAAAACTAACCCTAACATTAACCCTAACCCATACCTTACACCGTACCCGAACTCGTACCCGAACACGTACCCTAAGCCGTACCCTAAACCTAACCCTAACCCTAAGCTACCCTTGACTGCTTCTGCCTCCAATAGATTTCCTAAGCACTAGTGTTTTAAGGAACAGGTTAAAAAGAGAATCCTAATGTGATTTCTTGATAATGGGTGTGTTCCTTATCTTATCCTAGTTTCTAAACTCTTCTCCATGGCTGGACCCCCAAATATTATTCCTTGACGTGCTAAGGGGTATCTACAGACTGGGATAGGTTTAATACCTACCCTAACCCTAACGCGTACCCTAACCCTAACCCCTACCCTAACACTAACACGTACCCTAATCCTAACCCGTACCCTAAACCGAGCCCTAACCCTAAAACTAACCCTAACCCTAACCCTAACCCATACCCTATGCCGTACCCTAAGCCGTACCCTAACCCTAACCCTAACCCTAACCCTAACCCTAACCGTAATCTAACCTTGACTGCTTCTGCCTCCATTTGATTTCCTAAGCACTAGTGTTGTAAGGAACAGGTTAAAAAGAGAATCCTAATGTGATTTCTTGATAATGGGTGTGTTCCTTATCTTATCCTTGTGTCTAAACTCTTCTCCATGGCTGGACCCCAAAATAATATTCCTTGACGTGCTGAGGGGTATCTAGAGAGTGGGATAGGTTTAATAACTACCCTAAACCTAACGTGTACCATAACCCTAACCCCACCATAAAACTAACACGTACCCTAATCCTAACCCGTACCCTAAACCGAGCCCTAATCCTAAAACTGACCCTAACTCTAACCCTAATCCATAGCCTACGCCGTACCCGAACCCGTACCCGAAACCGTACCATAAGCCGTACCCTAAACCTAACCCTAACCCTA
Organism: Eschrichtius robustus; assembly: GCF_028021215.1. Classification (NCBI taxonomy): domain Eukaryota; kingdom Metazoa; phylum Chordata; class Mammalia; order Artiodactyla; family Eschrichtiidae; genus Eschrichtius; species Eschrichtius robustus. The sequence continues at coordinate 459,913 of NW_027175278.1, forward strand.
ACCCTAACCCTAAGCTACCCTTGACTGCTTCGGCCTCCAATACATTTCCTAAGCACTAGTGTTTTAAGGAACAGGTTATAAAGAGAATCCTAATGTGATTTCTTGATAATGGGTGTGTTCCTTATCTTATCCTAGTGTCTAAACTCTTCTCCATGGCTGGACCCCCAAATAATATTCCTGGACGTGCTAAGGGGTATCTAGAGAGTGGGATAGGTTTAATAACTACCCTAACCCTAACGCATACCCTAACCCTAACAGATACCCTAACCCTAACAAGTACCCTAACACTAAACCGTACCCTAAACCGAGCCCTAACCTTAAAACTAACCCTAACCCTAACCCTAACCCATACCTTATGCCGTACCCGAACCCGTACCGGAACCCGTACCCTAAGCCGTACCCTAACCCTAACCCTAACCCTAACCCTAACCCTAAGCTACCCTTGACTGCTTCTGCCTCCAATAGATTTCCTAAGCACTAGCGTTTTAAGGACCAGGTTAAACAGAGAATCCTAATGTGATTTCTTGATAATGGGTGTGTTGCTTATCTTATCCTAGTGTCGAAACTCTTCTCCATGGCTGGACCCCCAAATAATATTCCTTGACGTGCTAAGGGGTATCTAGAGAGTGGGATAGTTTTAATAACTAACCTAACCCTACTGCGTACCATAACCCTAACCCCTACCCTAACACTAACACGTACCCTAATAGTAACCCATACCCTAAACAAAGCCCTAACCCTAAAACTAACCCTAACCCATACCCTACGCCGTACCCTAAGCCGTACCCTAACCCTAACCCTAACCCTAACCCTAACCGTAAGCTACCCTTGACTGCTTCTGCCTCCAATAGATTTCCTAAGAACTAGTCTTTTAAGGAACAGGTTAAAAAGAGAATCCTAATGTTATTTCTTGATAATGGGTGTGTTCCTTATCTTATCCTAGTGTGTAAACTCTTCTCCATGGCTGTACCCCCAAATAATATTCCTTGACATGCTAAGGGTTATCTAGAGAGTGGGATAGGTTTAATAACTACCCTAACCCTAACGCGTACCCTAACCCTAACCCCACCATAACACTAACACGTACACTAATCCTAACCCGTACCCTACACCGAGCCCTAACCCTAAAAGTAACCCTAACCCTAACCCTAACCCATACCTTACACAGTACCTGAACCCGTACCCGAACCTTTCCCCGAACCCGTACCCTAAGCCGTACCCTAACCCTAATCCTAACCCTAAGATACCCTTGACTGCTTCTGCCTCCAATAGATTTCCTAAGCACTATTTTTTTAAGGAACAGGTTAAAAAGAGAATCCTAATGTGATTTCTTGATAATGGGTGTGTTCCTTATCTTATCCTAGACTCTTAACTCTTCTCCATGGCTGGACCCCCAAATAATATTCCTTGACGTGATAAGGGGTATCTACAGAGTGCGATAGGTTTAATAACTAACCTAACCCTAACGCGTACCCTAACCCTAAACCCTACCCTAACACTAACACGTACCCTAATCCTAACCCGTACCCTAAACCGAGCCCTAAACCTAAAAGAAACCCTAACCCTAACCCTAACCCATAACCTACGCCGTACCCTAAGCCGTACCCTAAACCTAACCCTAACCCTAACCCTAACCCTAAGCTACCCTTGACTGCTTCTGCCTCCAATAGATTTCCTAAGCACTAGTGTTTTAAGGAACAGGTTAAAAAGAGAATCCTAATGTGATTTCTTGATAATGGGTGTGTTCCTTATCTTATCCTAGTGTCTGAACTCTTCTCCATGGCTGGACCCCCAAATAATATTCCTTTACGTGCTAAGGGGTATCTAGAGAGTGGGATAGGTTCAATAACTACCCTAACCCTAATGCATACCCTAACCCTAACCCCTACCCTAACCCTAACACGTACCCTAATCCTAACCCGTAACCTAAACCGAGCCTTAACCCTCAAATTAAAACTAACCCTATCCCTAAAACATACCCTACGCCGTACCCGAACACGTACCCGAACCCGTACCCTAAGCCGTACCCTAAACCTAACCCTAACCCTAAGCTACCCTTGACTGCTTCTGCCTCCAATAGATTTCCTAAGCACTAGTGCTTTAAGGAACAGGTTAAAAAGAGAATCCTAATGTGATTTCTTGATAATGGGTGTGTTCCTTATCTTATCCTAGAGTCTAAACTCTTCTCCATGGCTGGACCCCCAAATAATATTCCTTGACGTGATAAGGGGTATCTACAGAGTGCGATAGGTTTAATAACTAACCTAACCCTAACACGTACCCTAACCCTAACCCCTACCCTAACACTAACACGTACCCTAATCCTAAACCGTACCCTAACCCGAGCCCTAATCCTAAAAGTAACCCTAACCCTAACCCTAACCCATACCCTACGCCGTAACCTAAGCCGTACCCTAAATCTTACCCTAACCCTAACCCTAACCGTAAGCTACCCTTGACTGCTTCTGCCTCCAATAGATTTCCTAAGACCTAGTGTTTTAAGGAACAGGTTAAAAAGAGAATCCTAATGTGATTTCTTGATAATGGGTGTGTTCCTTATCTTATCCTAGTGTCTAAACTCTTCTCCATGGCTGGAACCCCAAATAATATTACTTGACGTGCTAAGGGGTGTCTAGAGAGTGGGATAGGTTTAATAACTACCATAACCCTAATGCATACCCTAACCCTAACCCCTACACTAACACTAACACGTACCCTAATCCTAACCCGTACCCTAAACCGAACCCTAATCCTCAAACTAACCCTAACCCTAACCCTAAACCATACCCTACGCCATACCCGAACCCGTAACCGAACCCGTACCCTAAGCCGTACCCTAACCCTAACCCTAACCCTAACCCTAAACCTAAGATACCCTTGACTGCTTCTGCCTCCAATAGATTTCCTAAGCACTAGTGTTTTAAGGAACAGGTTAAAAAGAGAATCCTAATGTGATTTCTTGATAATGGCTGTGTTCCTTATCTTCTCCTAGTGTCTAAACTCTTCTCCATGGCTGGACCCCCAAATAATATTCCTTGACGTGCTAAGGGGTATCTAGAGAGTGGGATAGGTTTAATAACTAACCTAAACCTAACGCGTACCTTAACCCTAACCCCTACCCTAACCCTAACACGTACACTAATCATAACCCGTACCCTAAACCGAGCCCTAACCCTAAAACTAAACCTAACCCTAACCCTAACCCATACCCGACGCCATACACGAACCCGTACCCGAAACCGTACCCTAAGCCGTACCCTAACCCTAACCCTAAACCTAAGCTACCCTTGACTGCTTCTGCCTCCAGTAGATTTCCTAAGCACTAGTCTTTTAAGGAACAGGTTAAAAAGAGAATCCTAATATGAGTTCTTAACAATGGGTGTGTTCCTTATCTTATCCTAGTGTCTAAACTCTTCTCCATGGCTGGACTCCAAAATAATAATACTTGACGTGCTAAGGGGTATCTAGAGAGTGGATTAGGTTTAATAACTACCCTCAGCCTAACGTGTACCCTAACCCTAAACCATACCCTAACCCTAACACGTACCCTAATCCTAACTCATACCCTAAACCGAGCCCTAACACTAAAACTAACCCTAACCCTAACCCTAACCCTAAGCTACCCTTGACTGCTTCTGCCTCCAATAGATTTCCTAAGCAGTAGTGCTTTAAGGAACAGGTTAAAAAGAGAATCCTAATGTGATTTCTTGATAATGGGTGTGTTCCTTATCTTATCCTAGTGTCTAAACTCTTCTCCATGGCTGAACTCCCAAATAATATTCCTTGACGTGCTAAGGGGTATCTAGAGAGTGGGATAGGTTTAATAACTACCCTAACCCTAACGCGTACCCTAACCCTAACCCCTACCCTAACCCTAACACGTACCCTAATCCTAACCCGTACCCTAAACCGAGCCCTAACCCTCAAACGAACCCTAACCCTATCCCTAACCCATACCCTACGCCGTACCCGAACCCGTACACGAACCCGTACCCTAAGCCGTACCCTAACACTAACCCTAACCCTAACCCTAACCCTAAGCTACCCTTGACTGCTTCTGCCTCCAATAGATATCCTAACCACTAGTGTTTTAAGGAACAGGTTAAAAAGAGAATCTTAATGTGATTTCTTGATAATGGGTGTGTTCCTTATCTTCTCCTAGTGTCTAAACTCTTCTCCATGGCTGGACCCCCAAATAATAATCCTTGACGTGCTAAGGGGTATCTAGAGAGTGGGATAGGTTTAATAACTAACCTAACCCTAACGCGTACCCTAATCCTAACACCTAACCTAACCCTAACATGTACCCTAATCCTAAACCGTACCCTAAACCGAGCCCTAAACCTCAAACTAACCCTAACCCTAACCCTAACCCATACCCTACGCCGTACCCGAACCCGTACCCGAACCCGTACCCTAAGCCGTACCCTACCACTAACCCTAACCCTAACCCTAACCCTAAGCTACCCTTGACTGCTTCTGCCTCCAATAGATTTCCTAAGCACTAGTGTTTTAAGGAACAGGTTAAAAAGAGAATCCTAATGTGATTTCTTGATAATGGGTGTGTTCCTTATCTTCTCCTAGTGTCTAAACTCTTCTCCATGGCTGGACCCCCAAATAATATTCCTTGACGTGCTAAGGGGTATCTAGAGAGTGGGATAGGTTTAATAACTACCCTAAACCTAACGCGTACTCTAACCCTAACCCCTACCCTAAACCTAACACGTACCCTAATCCTAACCCGTACCCTAAACCGAGCCCTAACCCTAAAAGTAACCCTAACCCTAACCCTAACCCATACCCGACGCCATACACGAACACGTACCCGAAACCGTACCCTAAGCCGTACCCTAACCCTAACCCTAAACCTAAGCTACCCTTGACTGCTTCTGCCTGCAGTAGATTTCCTAAGCACTAGTCTTTTAAGGAACAGATTAAAAAGAGAATCCTAAAATGAGTTCTTGATAATGGGTGTGTTCTTTATCTTATCCTAGTGTCTAAACTCTTCTCCATGGCTGGACTCCAAAATAATAATACTTGACGTGCTAAGGGGTATCTAGAGAGTGGGATAGGTTTAATAACTACCCTCAACCTAACGTGTACCCTAACCCTAAACCATACCCTAACCCTAACACGTACCCTAATCCTAACCCATACCCTAAACCGAGCCCTAACACTAAAACTAACCCTAACCCTAACCCTAACCCTAAGCTACCCTTGACTGCTTCTGCCTCCAATAGATTTCCTAAGCAGTAGTGTTTTAAGGAACAGGTTAAAAAGAGAATCCTAATGTGATTTCTTGATAATGGGTGTGTTCCTTATCTTATCCTAGTGTCTAAACTCTTCTCCATGGCTGAACTCCCAAATAATATTCCTTGACGTGCTAAGGGGTATCTAGAGAGTGGGATAGGTTTAATAACTACCCTAACCCTAACGCGTACCCTAACCCTAACCCCTACCCTAACCCTAACACGTACCCTAATCCTAACCCGTACCCTAAACCGAGCCCTAACCCTCAAACGAACACTAACCCTATCCCTAACCTATACCCTACGCCGTACCCGAACCCGTACACGAACCCGTACCCTAAGCCGTACCCTAACACTAACCCTAACCCTAACCCTAACCCTAAGCTACCCTTGACTGCTTCTGCCTCCAATAGATTTCCTAAGCACTAGTGTTTTAAGGAACAGGTTAAAGAGAGAATCCTAATGTGATTTCTTGATAATGGGTGTGTTCCTTATCTTCTCCTAGTGTCTAAACTGTTCTCCATGGCTGGACCCCAAAATAATATTCCTTGACGTGCTAAGGGGTATCTAGAGAGTGGGATAGGTTTAATAACTACCCTAACCCTAACGCGTACCCTAACCCTAACCCCTACCCTAACCCTAAAACGTACCCTAATCCTAACCCGTACCCTAAACCGAGCCCTAACCCTCAAACTAACCCTAACCCTAACCCTAACCCATACCCTACGCAGTACCCGAACCCGTAACCGAACCCGTACCCTAAGCCGTACCCTAACCCTAACCCTAACCCTAACCCTAACCCTAACCCTAACCCTAAGCTACCCTTGACTGCTTCTGCCTCCAATAGATTTCCTAAGCTCTAGTGTTTTAAGGAACAGGTTAAAAAGAGAATCCTAATGTGATTTCTTGATAATGGGTGTGTTCCTTATCTTCTCCTAGTGTCTGAACTCTTCTCCATGGTTGGACCCCCAAATAATATTCCTTTACGTGCTAAGGGGTATCTAGAGAGTGGGATAGGTTCAATAACTACCCTAACCCTAACGCGTACCCTAACCCTAACCCCTACCCTAACCCTAGCACGTACCCTAATCCTAACCCGTACCCTAAACCGAGCCCTAACCCTCAAACTAACCCTAACCCTAACCCTAACCCATACCCTACGCCGTACCCGAAACCGTACCCGAACCCGTACCCTAAGCCGTACCCTAACCCTAACCCTAACCCTAACCCTAACCCTAAGCTACCCTTGACTGCTTCTGCCTCCAATAGATTTCCTAAGCCCTAGTGTTTTAAGGAACATGTTAAAAAGTGAATCCTAATGTGATTTCTTGATAATGGGTGTGTTCCTTATCTTCTCCTAGTGTCTAAAATCTTCTCCATGGCTGGACCCCCAAATAATATTCCTTGACGTGCTAAGGGGTATCTAGAGAGTGGGATAGGTTTAATAACTACCCTAACCCTAACGCGTACCCTAACCCTAACCCCTACCCTAACCCTAACACGTACCCTAATCCTAACCCCTACCCTAAACCGAGCCCTAACCCACAAACTAACCATAACCCTAACCCTAACCCATACCCTACGCCGTACCCGAACCCGTAACAGAACCCGTACCCTAAGCCGTAACCTAACCCTAACCCTAACCCTAAGGTACCCTTGACTGCTTCTGCCTCCAATAGATTTCCTAAGCACTAGTGTTTTAAGGAACAGGTTAAAAAGAGAATCCTAATGTGATTTCTTGATAATGGGTGTGTTCCTTATATTCTCCTAGAGTCTAAACTCTTCTCCATGGCTGGACCCCCAAATAATATTCTTTGACGTGCTAAGGGGTATCTAGAGAGTGGGATAGGTTTAATAACTACCCTAACCCTAATGCGTACCCTAACCCTAACCCCTACCCTAACCCTAACACGTACCCTAATCCTAACCCATACCCTAAACCGAGCCCTAACCCTCAAACTAACCCTAACTCTAACCCTAAACCATACCCTACGCCGTACCCGAAACCGTACCCGAACCCGTACCCTAAGCCGTACCCTAACCCTAACCCTAACCCTAACCCTAACCCTAAGCTACCCTTGACTGCTTCTGCCTCCAATAGATTTCCTAAGCACTAGTGTTTTAAGGAACAGGTTAAAAAGAGAATCCTAATGTGATTTCTTGATAATGGCTGTGTTCCTTATCTTCTCCTAGTGTCTAAACTCTTCTCCATGGCTGGACCCCCAAATTATATTCCTTGACGTGCTAAGGGGTATCTAGAGAGTGGGATAGGGTTAATAACAACCCTAACCCTAACGCGTACCCTAACCCTAATCCCTACCCTAACCCTAACACGTACCCTAATCCTAACCCGTACCCTAAACCGAGCCCTAACCCTCAAAGTAACCCTAACCCTAACCCTAACCCATACCCTACGCCGTACCCAAACCCGTACCCGAACCCGTACCCTAAGCCGTAACCTAACACTAACCCTAACCGTAAGCTACCCTTGACTGCTTCTGGCTCCAATAGATTTCCTAAGCACTAGTGTTTTAAGGAACAGGTTAAAAAGAGAATCCTAATGTGATTTCTTGATAATGGGTGTGTTCCTTATCTTCTCCTAGTGTCTAAACTCTTCTCCATGGCTGGACCCCCAAATAATATTCTTTGACGTGCTAAGCGGTATCTAGAGAGTGGGATAGGTTTAATAACTACCCTAACCCTAATGCGTACCCTAACCCTAACCCCTACCCTAACCCTAACACGTACCCTAATCCTAACCCGTACCCTAAACCGAGCCCTAACCCTCAAACTAACCCTAACTCTAACCCTAAACCATGCCCTATGCCGTACCCGAACCCGTACCCAAACCCGTGCCCTAAGCCGTACCCTAACCCTAACCCTAACCCTAACCCTAAACCTAAGCTACCCTTGACTGCTTCTGCCTCCAATAGATTTCCTAAGCACAAGTGCTTTAAGGAACAGGTTAAAAAGAGAATCCTAATGTGATTTCTTGATAATGGGTGTGTTCCTTATCTTCTCCTAGTGTCTAAACTCTTCTCCATGGCTGGACCCCCAAATAATATTCTTTGACGTGCTAAGGGGTATCTAGAGAGTGGGATAGGTTTAATAACTACCCTAACCCTAATGCGTACCCTAACCCTAACCCCTACCATAACCCTAACACGTACCCTAATCCTAACCCGTACCCTAAACCGAGCCCTAACCCTCAAACTAACCCTAACTTTAACCCTAAACCATACCCTACGCCGTACCTGAACCCGTACCCGAACCCGTACCCTAAGCCGTACCCTAACCCTAACCCTAACCCTAACCCTAACCCTAAGCTACCCTTGACTGCTTCTGCCTCCAATAGATTTCCTAAGCACTAGTGTTTTAAGGAACAGGTTAAAAAGAGAATCCTAATGTGATTTCTTGATAATGGCTGTGTTCCTTATCTTCCCCTAGTGTCTAAACTCTTCTCCATGGCTGGACCCCCAAATAATATTCCTTGACGTGCTAAGGGGTATCTAGAGAGTGGGATAGGTTTAATAACTACCCTAACCCTAACGCTTACCCTAACCCTAACCCTAACCCATACCCTACGCCGTACCCGAACCCGTACCCGAAACCGTACCCTAAGCCGTACCCTAACCCTAACCCTAACCCTAACCCTAAGCTACCCTTGACTGCTTCTGCCTCCAATAGATTTCCTAAGCACTAGTGTTTTAAGGAACAGGTTAAAAAGAGAATCCTAATGTGATTTCTTGATAATGAGTGTGTTCCTTATCTTCTCCTAGTGTCTGAACTCTTCTCCATGGCTGGACCCCCAAATAATATTCCTTTACGTGCTAAGGGGTATCTAGAGAGTTGGATAGGTTCAATAACTACCCTAACCCTAACGCATACCCTAACCCTAACCCCTACCCTAACCCTAGCACGTACCCTAATCCTAACCCGTACCCTAAACCGAGACCTAACCCTCAAACTAACCCTAACCCTAACCCTAACGCATACCCTAGGCCGTAACCGAACCCGTACCCGAACCCGTACCCTAAGCCGTATCCTAACCCTAACCCTAACCCTAACCCTAACCCTAACCCATACCCTACACCGTACCCGAACCCGTACCCTAAGCCGTACCCTACCTCTAACCCTAACCCTAACCCTAACCCTAACCCATACCCTACGCCGTACGCAAACCCGTACCCGAACCGTACCCTAAGCCGTAACCTAACCCTAACCCTAACCGTAAGCTACCCTTGACTGCTTCTGGCTCCAATAGATTTCCTAAGCACTAGTGTTTTAAGGAACAGGTTAAAAAGAGAATCCTAATGTGATTTCTTGATAATGGGTGTGTTCCTTATCTTCCCCTAGTGTCTAAACTCTTCTCCATGGCTGGACCCCCAAATAATATTCCTTGACGTGCTAAGGGGTATCTAGAGAGTGGGATAGGTTTAATAACTACCCTAACCCTAATGCGTACCCTAACCCTAACACGTACCCTAATCCTAACCCGTACCCTAAACCGAGCCCTAACCCTCAAACTAACCCTAACTCTAACCCTAAACCATACCCTACGCCGTACCCGAACCCGTACCCGAACCCGTACCCTAAGCCGTACCCTAAACCTAACCCTAACCCTAACCCTAACCCTAAGCTACCCTTGACTGCTTCTGCCTCCAATAGATTTCCTAAGCACTGGTGTTTTAAGGAACAGGTTAAAAAGAGAATCCTAATGTGATTTCTTGATAATGGCTGTGTTCCTTATCTTCTCCTAGTGTCTAAACTCTTCTCCATGGCTGGACCCCCAAATAATATTCCTTGACGTGCTAAGGGGTATCTAGAGAGTGGGATAGGTTTAATAACTACCCTAACCCTAACGCATTCCCTAACCCTAACCCCTACCCTAACCCTAGCACGTACCCTAATCCTAACCCCTACCCTAAACCGAGCCCTAACCCTCAAACTAACCCTAACCCTAACCCTAACCCATACCCTACGCCGTACCCGAACCCGTACCCGAAACCGTACCCTAAGCCGTACCCTAACCCTAACCCTAACCCTAACCCTAACCCTAAACTACCCTTGACTGCTTCTGCCTCCAATAGATTTCCTAAGCACTAGTGTTTTAAGGAACAGGTTAAAAAGAGAATCCTAATGTGATTTCTTGATAATGAGTGTTCCTTATCTTCTCCTAGTGTCTAAACTCTTCTCCATGGCTGGACCCCCAAATAATATTCCTTGACGTGCTAAGGGGTATCTAGAGAGTGGGATAGGTTTAATAACTACCCTAACCCTAACGCGTACCCTAACACTAACCCCTACCCTAACCCTAACACGTACCCTAATCCTAACCCGTACCCTAAACCGAGCCCTAACCCTCAAACTAACCCTAACCCTAACCCTAACCCATACCCTACGCCGTACGCAAACCCGTACCCGAACCGTACCCTAAGCCGTAACCTAACCCTAACCCTAACCGTAAGCTACCCTTGACTGCTTCTGGCTCCAATAGATTTCCTAAGCACTAGTGTTTTAAGGAACAGGTTAAAAAGAGAATCCTAATGTGATTTCTTGATAATGGGTGTGTTCCTTATCTTCCCCTAGTGTCTAAACTCTTCTCCATGGCTGGACCCCCAAATAATATTCCTTGACGTGCTAAGGGGTATCTAGAGAGTGGGATAGGTTTAATAACTACCCTAACCCTAATGCGTACCCTAACCCTAACACGTACCCTAATCCTAACCCGTACCCTAAACCGAGCCCTAACCCTCAAACTAACCCTAACTCTAACCCTAAACCATACCCTACGCCGTACCCGAACCCGTACCCGAACCCGTACCCTAAGCCGTACCCTAACCCTAACCCTAACCCTAACCCTAACCCTAAGCTACCCTTGACTGCTTCTGCCTCCAATAGATTTCCTAAGCACTGGTGTTTTAAGGAACAGGTTAAAAAGAGAATCCTAATGTGATTTCTTGGTAATGGCTGTGTTCCTTATCTTCTCCTAGTGTCTAAACTCTTCTCCATGGCTGGACCCCCAAATAATATTCCTTGACGTGCTAAGGGGTATCTAGAGAGTGGGATAGGTTTAATAACTACCCTAACCCTAACGCATTCCCTAACCCTAACCCCTACCCTAACCCTAGCACGTACCCTAATCCTAACCCCTACCCTAAACCGAGCCCTAACCCTCAAACTAACCCTAACCCTAACCCTAACCCATACCCTACGCCGTACCCGAACCCGTACCCGAAACCGTACCCTAAGCCGTACCCTAACCCTAACCCTAACCCTAACCCTAACCCTAAACTACCCTTGACTGCTTCTGCCTCCAATAGATTTCCTAAGCACTAGTGTTTTAAGGAACAGGTTAAAAAGAGAATCCTAATGTGATTTCTTGATAATGAGTGTTCCTTATCTTCTCCTAGTGTCTAAACTCTTCTCCATGGCTGGACCCCCAAATAATATTCCTTGACGTGCTAAGGGGTATCTAGAGAGTGGGATAGGTTTAATAACTACCCTAACCCTAACGCGTACCCTAACACTAACCCCTACCCTAACCCTAACACGTACCCTAATCCTAACCCGTACCCTAAACCGAGCCCTAACCCTCAAACTAACCCTAACCCTAACCCTAACCCATACCCTACGCCGTACGCAAACCCGTACCCGAACCGTACCCTAAGCCGTAACCTAACCCTAACCCTAACCGTAAGCTACCCTTGACTGCTTCTGGCTCCAATAGATTTCCTAAGCACTAGTGTTTTAAGGAACAGGTTAAAAAGAGAATCCTAATGTGATTTCTTGATAATGGGTGTGTTCCTTATCTTCCCCTAGTGTCTAAACTCTTCTCCATGGCTGGACCCCCAAATAATATTCCTTGACGTGCTAAGGGGTATCTAGAGAGTGGGATAGGTTTAATAACTACCCTAACCCTAATGCGTACCCTAACCCTAACACGTACCCTAATCCTAACCCGTACCCTAAACCGAGCCCTAACCCTCAAACTAACCCTAACTCTAACCCTAAACCATACCCTACGCCGTACCCGAACCCGTACCCGAACCCGTACCCTAAGCCGTACCCTAACCCTAACCCTAACCCTAACCCTAACCCTAAGCTACCCTTGACTGCTTCTGCCTCCAATAGATTTCCTAAGCACTGGTGTTTTAAGGAACAGGTTAAAAAGAGAATCCTAATGTGATTTCTTGGTAATGGCTGTGTTCCTTATCTTCTCCTAGTGTCTAAACTCTTCTCCATGGCTGGACCCCCAAATAATATTCCTTGACGTGCTAAGGGGTATCTAGAGAGTGGGATATGTTTAATAACTACCCTAACCCTAACGCATACCCTAACCCTAACCCCTACCCTAACCCTAGCACGTACCCTAATCCTAACCCGTACCCTAAACCGAGCCCTAACCCTCAAACTAACCCTAACCCTAACCCTAACCCATACCCTACGCCGTAACCGAACCCGTACCCGAACCCGTACCCTAAGCCGTACCCTAACCCTAACCCTAACCCTAACACTAACCCTAACCTATACCCTACGCCGTACCCGAACCCCTACCCGAACCCGTACCCTAAGCCGTAACCTAAACCTAACCCTAACCGTAAGCTACCCTTGACTGCTTCTGGCTCCAATAGATTTCCTAAGCACTAGTGTTTTGAGGAACAGGTTAAAAAGACAATCCTAAAGTGATTTCTTGATAATGGGTGTGTTCCTTATCTTCTCCTAGTGTCTAAACACTTCTCCATGGCTGGACCCCCAAATAATATTCCTTGACGTGCTAAGGGGTATCTAGAGAGTGGGATAGGTTTAATAACTACCCTAACCCTAATGCGTACCCTAACCCTAACACGTACCCTAATCCTAACCCGTACCCTAAACCGAGCCCTAACCCTCAAACTAACCCTAACTCTAACCCTAAACCATACCCTACGCCGTACCCGAACCCGTACCCGAACCCGTACCCTAAGCCGTACCCTAACTCTAACCCTAACCCTAACCCTAACCCTAAGCTACCCTTGACTGCTTCTGCCTCCAATAGATTTCCTAAGCACTGGTGTTTTAAGGAACAGGTTAAAAAGAGAATCCTAATGTGATTTCTTGATAATGGCTGTGTTCCTTATCTTCTCCTAGTGTCTAAACTCTTCTCCATGGCTGGACCCCCAAATAATATTCCTTGACGTGCTAAGGGGTATCTAGAGAGTGGGATATGTTTAATAACTACCCTAACCCTAACGCATACCCTAACCCTAACCCCTACCCTAACCCTAGCACGTACCCTAATACTAACCCGTACCCAAAACCGAGCCCTAACCCTCAAACTAACCCTAACCCTAACCCTAACCCATACCCTACGCCGTAACCGAACCCGTACCCGAACCCGTACCCTAAGCCGTACCCTAACCCTAACCCTAACCCTAACACTAACCCTAACCTATACCCTACGCCGTACCCGAACCCCTACCCGAACCCGTACCCTAAGCCGTACCCTAACCCTAACCCTAACCCTAACCCTAAACCTAAGCTACCCTTGACTGCTTCTGCCTCCAATAGATTTCCTAAGCACTAGTGCTTTAAGGAACAGGTTAAAAAGAGAATCCTAATGTGATTTCTTGATAATGGGTGTGTTCCTTATCTTCTCCTAGTGTCTAAACTCTTCTCCATGGCTGGACCCCCAAATAATATTCTTTGACGTGCTAAGGGGTATCTAGAGAGTGGGATAGGTTTAATAACTACCCTAACCCTAATGCGTACCCTAACCCTAACCCCTACCATAACCCTAACACGTACCCTAATCCTAACCCGTACCCTAAACCGAGCCCTAACCCTCAAACTAACCCTAACTTTAACCCTAAACCATACCCTACGCCGTACCTGAACCCGTACATGAACCCGTACCCTAAGCCGTACCCTAACCCTAACCCTAACCCTAACCCTAACCCTAAGCTACCCTTGACTGCTTCTGCCTCCAATAGATTTCCTAAGCACTAGTGTTTTAAGGAACAGGTTAAAAAGAGAATCCTAATGTGATTTCTTGATAATGGCTGTGTTCCTTATCTTCCCCTAGTGTCTAAACTCTTCTCCATGGCTGGACCCCCAAATAATATTCCTTGACGTGCTAAGGGGTATCTAGAGAGTGGGATAGGTTTAATAACTACCCTAACCCTAACGCTTACCCTAACCCTAACCCTAACCCATACCCTACGCCGTACCCGAACCCGTACCCGAAACCGTACCCTAAGCCGTACCCTAACCCTAACCCTAACCCTAACCCTAAGCTACCCTTGACTGCTTCTGCCTCCAATAGATTTCCTAAGCACTAGTGTTTTAAGGAACAGGTTAAAAAGAGAATCCTAATGTGATTTCTTGATAATGAGTGTGTTCCTTATCTTCTCCTAGTGTCTGAACTCTTCTCCATGGCTGGACCCCCAAATAATATTCCTTTACGTGCTAAGGGGTATCTAGAGAGTTGGATAGGTTCAATAACTACCCTAACCCTAACGCATACCCTAACCCTAACCCCTACCCTAACCCTAGCACGTACCCTAATCCTAACCCGTACCCTAAACCGAGACCTAACCCTCAAACTAACCCTAACCCTAACCCTAACGCATACCCTAGGCCGTAACCGAACCCGTACCCGAACCCGTACCCTAAGCCGTATCCTAACCCTAACCCTAACCCTAACCCTAACCCTAACCCATACCCTACACCGTACCCGAACCCGTACCCTAAGCCGTACCCTAACTCTAACCCTAACCCTAACCCTAACCCTAACCCATACCCTACGCCGTACGCAAACCCGTACCCGAACCGTACCCTAAGCCGTAACCTAACCCTAACCCTAACCGTAAGCTACCCTTGACTGCTTCTGGCTCCAATAGATTTCCTAAGCACTAGTGTTTTAAGGAACAGGTTAAAAAGAGAATCCTAATGTGATTTCTTGATAATGGGTGTGTTCCTTATCTTCCCCTAGTGTCTAAACTCTTCTCCATGGCTGGACCCCCAAATAATATTCCTTGACGTGCTAAGGGGTATCTAGAGAGTGGGATAGGTTTAATAACTACCCTAACCCTAATGCGTACCCTAACCCTAACACGTACCCTAATCCTAACCCGTACCCTAAACCGAGCCCTAACCCTCAAACTAACCCTAACTCTAACCCTAAACCATACCCTACGCCGTACCCGAACCCGTACCCGAACCCGTACCCTAAGCCGTACCCTAAACCTAACCCTAACCCTAACCCTAACCCTAAGCTACCCTTGACTGCTTCTGCCTCCAATAGATTTCCTAAGCACTGGTGTTTTAAGGAACAGGTTAAAAAGAGAATCCTAATGTGATTTCTTGATAATGGCTGTGTTCCTTATCTTCTCCTAGTGTCTAAACTCTTCTCCATGGCTGGACCCCCAAATAATATTCCTTGACGTGCTAAGGGGTATCTAGAGAGTGGGATAGGTTTAATAACTACCCTAACCCTAACGCATTCCCTAACCCTAACCCCTACCCTAACCCTAGCACGTACCCTAATCCTAACCCCTACCCTAAACCGAGCCCTAACCCTCAAACTAACCCTAACCCTAACCCTAACCCATACCCTACGCCGTACCCGAACCCGTACCCGAAACCGTACCCTAAGCCGTACCCTAACCCTAACCCTAACCCTAACCCTAACCCTAAACTACCCTTGACTGCTTCTGCCTCCAATAGATTTCCTAAGCACTAGTGTTTTAAGGAACAGGTTAAAAAGAGAATCCTAATGTGATTTCTTGATAATGAGTGTTCCTTATCTTCTCCTAGTGTCTAAACTCTTCTCCATGGCTGGACCCCCAAATAATATTCCTTGACGTGCTAAGGGGTATCTAGAGAGTGGGATAGGTTTAATAACTACCCTAACCCTAACGCGTACCCTAACACTAACCCCTACCCTAACCCTAACACGTACCCTAATCCTAACCCGTACCCTAAACCGAGCCCTAACCCTCAAACTAACCCTAACCCTAACCCTAACCCATACCCTACGCCGTACGCAAACCCGTACCCGAACCGTACCCTAAGCCGTAACCTAACCCTAACCCTAACCGTAAGCTACCCTTGACTGCTTCTGGCTCCAATAGATTTCCTAAGCACTAGTGTTTTAAGGAACAGGTTAAAAAGAGAATCCTAATGTGATTTCTTGATAATGGGTGTGTTCCTTATCTTCCCCTAGTGTCTAAACTCTTCTCCATGGCTGGACCCCCAAATAATATTCCTTGACGTGCTAAGGGGTATCTAGAGAGTGGGATAGGTTTAATAACTACCCTAACCCTAATGCGTACCCTAACCCTAACACGTACCCTAATCCTAACCCGTACCCTAAACCGAGCCCTAACCCTCAAACTAACCCTAACTCTAACCCTAAACCATACCCTACGCCGTACCCGAACCCGTACCCGAACCCGTACCCTAAGCCGTACCCTAACCCTAACCCTAACCCTAACCCTAACCCTAAGCTACCCTTGACTGCTTCTGCCTCCAATAGATTTCCTAAGCACTGGTGTTTTAAGGAACAGGTTAAAAAGAGAATCCTAATGTGATTTCTTGGTAATGGCTGTGTTCCTTATCTTCTCCTAGTGTCTAAACTCTTCTCCATGGCTGGACCCCCAAATAATATTCCTTGACGTGCTAAGGGGTATCTAGAGAGTGGGATATGTTTAATAACTACCCTAACCCTAACGCATACCCTAACCCTAACCCCTACCCTAACCCTAGCACGTACCCTAATCCTAACCCGTACCCTAAACCGAGCCCTAACCCTCAAACTAACCCTAACCCTAACCCTAACCCATACCCTACGCCGTAACCGAACCCGTACCCGAACCCGTACCCTAAGCCGTACCCTAACCCTAACCCTAACCCTAACACTAACCCTAACCTATACCCTACGCCGTACCCGAACCCCTACCCGAACCCGTACCCTAAGCCGTAACCTAAACCTAACCCTAACCGTAAGCTACCCTTGACTGCTTCTGGCTCCAATAGATTTCCTAAGCACTAGTGTTTTGAGGAACAGGTTAAAAAGACAATCCTAAAGTGATTTCTTGATAATGGGTGTGTTCCTTATCTTCTCCTAGTGTCTAAACACTTCTCCATGGCTGGACCCCCAAATAATATTCCTTGACGTGCTAAGGGGTATCTAGAGAGTGGGATAGGTTTAATAACTACCCTAACCCTAATGCGTACCCTAACCCTAACACGTACCCTAATCCTAACCCGTACCCTAAACCGAGCCCTAACCCTCAAACTAACCCTAACTCTAACCCTAAACCATACCCTACGCCGTACCCGAACCCGTACCCGAACCCGTACCCTAAGCCGTACCCTAACTCTAACCCTAACCCTAACCCTAACCCTAAGCAACCCTTGACTGCTTCTGCCTCCAATAGATTTCCTAAGCACTGGTGTTTTAAGGAACAGGTTAAAAAGAGAATCCTAATGTGATTTCTTGATAATGGCTGTGTTCCTTATCTTCTCCTAGTGTCTAAACTCTTCTCCATGGCTGGACCCCCAAATAATATTCCTTTACGTGCTAAGGGGTATCTAGAGAGTGGGATATGTTTAATAACTACCCTAACCCTAACGCATACCCTAACCCTAACCCCTACCCTAACCCTAGCACGTACCCTAATCCTAACCCGTACCCTAAACCGAGCCCTAACCCTCAAACTAACCCTAACCCTAACCCTAACCCATACCCTACGCCGTACCCGAACCCGTACCCGAAACCGTACCCTAAGCCGTACCCTAACCCTAACCCTAACCCTAACCCTATCCCTAAACTACCCTTGACTGCTTCTGCCTCCAATAGATTTCCTAAGCACTAGTGTTTTAAGGAACAGGTTAAAAAGAGAATCCTAATGTGATTTCTTGATAATGAGTGTTCCTTATCTTCTCCTAGTGTCTGAACTCTTCTCCATGGCTGGACCCCCAAATAATATTCCTTTACGTGCTAAGGGGTATCTAGAGAGTGGGATAGGTTCAATAACTACCCTAACCCTAACGCGTACCCTAACCCTAACCCCTACCCTAACCCTAGCACGTACCCTAATCCTAACCCGTACCCAAAACCGAGCCCTAACCCTCAAACTAACCCTAACCCTAACCCTAACCCATACCCTACGCCGTAACCGAACCCGTACCCGAACCCGTACCCTAAGCCGTACCCTAACCCTAACCCTAACCCTAACCAATACCCTACGCCGTACCCGAACCCCTACCCGAACCCGTACCCTAAGCCGTAACCTAACCCTAACCCTAACCGTAAGCTACCCTTGACTGCTTCTGGCTCCAATAGATTTCCTAAGCACTAGTGTTTTGAGGAACAGGTTAAAAAGACAATCCTAATGTGATTTCTTGATAATGGGTGTGTTCCTTATCTTCTCCTAGTGTCTAAACACTTCTCCATGGCTGGACCCCCAAATAATATTCCTTGACGTGCTAAGGGGTATCTAGAGAGTGGGATAGGTTTAATAACTACCCTAACCCTAATGCGTACCCTAACCCTAACCCCTACCCTACGCCGTACCCAAACCCGTACCCTAAGCCGTACCCTAACCCTAACCCTAACCCTAACCCTAACTCTAACCCTAAGCTACCCTTGACTGCTTCTGCCTCCAATAGATTTCCTAAGCACCAGTGTTTTAAGGAACAGGTTAAAAAGAGAATCCAATGTGATTTCTTGATAATGGGTGTGTTCCTTATCTTCTCCTAGTGTCTGAACTCTTCTCCATGGCTGGACACCCAAATAATATTCCTTGACGTGCTAAGGGGTATCTAGAGAGTGGGATAGGTTTAATAACTACCCTAACACTAATGCGTACCCTAACCCTAACCCCTACCCTAATCCTAACACGTACCCTAATCCTAAACCGTACCCTAAACCGAGCCCTAACCCTCAAACTAACCCTAACCCTAACCCTCACCCATACCCTACGCCGTACCCGAACCCGTACCCGAAACCGTACCCTAAGCCCTACCCTAACCCTAACCCTAACCCTAACCCTAACCCTAACCCATACCCTAGGCCGTAACCGAACCCGTACCCGAACACGTACCCTAAGCCGTACCCTAAACCTAACCCTAACCCTAACCCTAACCCTAACCCATACCCTACACCGTACCCGAACCCGTACCCTAAGCCGTACCCTAACTCTAACCCTAACCCTAACCCTAACCCTAACCTATACCCTACGCCGTACGCAAACCCGTACCCGAACCGTACCCTAAGCCGTAACCTAACCCTAACCCTAACCCTAAGCTACCCTTGACTGCTTCTGCCTCCAATTGATTTCCTAAGCACTAGTGTTTTAAGGAACAGGTTAAAAAGAGAATCCTAATGTGATTTCTTGATAATGGGTGTGTTCCTTATCTTCCCCTAGTGTCTAAACTCTTCTCCATGGCTGGACCCCCAAATAATATTCCTTGACGTGCTAAGGGGTATCTAGAGAGTGGGATAGGTTTAATAACTACCCTAACCCTAATGCGTACCCTAACCCTAACACGTACCCTAATCCTAACCCGTACCCTAAACCGAGCCCTAACCCTCAAACTAACCCTAACTCTAACCCTAAACCATACCCTACGCCGTACCCGAACCCGTACCCGAACCCGTACCCTAAGCCGTACCCTAACCCTAACCCTAACCCTAACCCTAACCCTAAGCTACCCTTGACTGCTTCTGCCTCCAATAGATTTCCTATGCACTGGTGTTTTAAGGAACAGGTTAAAAAGAGAATCCTAATGTGATTTCTTGATAATGGCTGTGTTCCTTATCTTCTCCTAGTGTCTAAACTCTTCTCCATGGCTGGACACCCAAATAATATTCCTTGACGTGCTAAGGGGTATCTAGAGAGTGGGATAGGTTTAATAACTACCCTAACCCTAACGCATACCCTAACCCTAACCCCTACCCTAACCCTAGCACGTACCCTAATCCTAACCCCTACCCTAAACCGAGCCCTAACCCTCAAACTAACCCTAACCCTAACCCTAACCCATACCCTACGCCGTACCCGAACCCGTACCCGAAACCGTACCCTAAGCCGTACCCTAACCCTAACCCTAACCCTAACCCTAACCCTAAACTACCCTTGACTGCTTCTGCCTCCAATAGATTTCCTAAGCACTAGTGTTTTAAGGAACAGGTTAAAAAGAGAATCCTAATGTGATTTCTTGATAATGAGTGTTCCTTATCTTCTCCTAGTGTCTAAACTCTTCTCCATGGCTGGACCCCCAAATAATATTCCTTGACGTGCTGAGGGGTATCTAGAGAGTGGGATAGGTTTAATAACTACCCTAACCCTAACGCGTACCCTAACACTAACCCCTACCCTAACCCTAACACGTACCCTAATCCTAACCCGTACCCTAAACCGAGCCCTAACCCTCAAACTAACCTTAACCCTAACCCTAACCCATACCCTACGCCGTACGCAAACCCGTACCCGAACCGTACCCTAAGCCGTAACCTAACCCTAACCCTAACCGTAAGCTACCCTTGACTGCTTCTGGCTCCAATAGATTTCCTAAGCACTAGTGTTTTAAGGAACAGGTTAAAAAGAGAATCCTAATGTGATTTCTTGATAATGGGTGTGTTCCTTATCTTCCCCTAGTGTCTAAACTCTTCTCCATGGCTGGACCCCCAAATAATATTCCTTGACGTGCTAAGGGGTATTTAGAGAGTGGGATAGGTTTAATAACTACCCTAACCCTAATGCGTACCCTAACCCTAACACGTACCCTAATCCTAACCCGTACCCTAAACCGAGCCCTAACCCTCAAACTAACCCTAACTCTAACCCTAAACCATACCCTACGCCGTACCCGAACCCGTACCCGAACCCGTACCCTAAGCCGTACCCTAACCCTAACCCTAACCCTAACCCTAACCCTAAGCTACCCTTGACTGCTTCTGCCTCCAATAGATTTCCTAAGCACTGGTGTTTTAAGGAACAGGTTAAAAAGAGAATCCTAATGTGATTTCTTGATAATGGCTGTGTTCCTTATCTTCTCCTAGTGTCTAAACTCTTCTCCATGGCTGGACCCCCATATAATATTCCTTGACGTGCTAAGGGGTATCTAGAGAGTGGGATATGTTTAATAACTAACCTAACCCTAACGCATACCCTAACCCTAACCCCTACCCTAACCCTAGCACGTACCCTAATCCTAACCCGTACCCTAAACCGAGCCCTAACCCTCAAACTAACCCTAACCCTAACCCTAACCCATACCCTACGCCGTACCCGAACCCGTACCCGAAACCGTACCCTAAGCCGTACCCTAACCCTAACCCTAACCCTAACCCTAACCCTAAACTACCCTTGACTGCTTCTGCCTCCAATAGATTTCCTAACCACTAGTGTTTTAAGGAACAGGTTAAAAAGAGAATCCTAATGTGATTTCTTGATAATGAGTGTTCCTTATCTTCTCCTAGTGTCTGAACTCTTCTCCATGGCTGGACCCCCAAATAATATTCCTTTACGTGCTAAGGGGTATCTAGAGAGTGGGATAGGTTCAATAACTACCCTAACCCTAACGCGTACCCTAACCCTAACCCCTACCCTAACCCTAGCACGTACCCTAATCCTAACCCGTACCCTAAACCGAGCCCTAACCCTCAAACTAACCCTAACCCTAACCCTAACCCATACCCTACGCCGTAACCGAACCCGTACCCGAACCCTTACCCTAAGCCGTACCCTAACCCTAACCCTAACCCTAACCCTAACCCTAACCCATACCCTACGCCGTACCCGAACCCCTACCCGAACCCGTACCCTAAGCCGTAACCTAACCCTAACCCTAACCGTAAGCTACCCTTGACTGCTTCTGGCTCCAATAGATTTCCTAAGCACTAGTGTTTTGAGGAACAGGTTAAAAAGACAATCCTAATGTGATTTCTTGATAATGGGTGTGTTCCTTATCTTCTCCTAGTGTCTAAACACTTCTCCATGGCTGGACCCCCAAATAATATTCCTTGACGTGCTAAGGGGTATCTAGGGAGTGGGATAGGTTTAATAACTACCCTAACCCTAATGCGTACCCTAACCCTAACCCCTACCCTACGCCGTACCCAAACCCGTACCCTAAGCCGTACCCTAACCCTAACCCTAACCCTAACCCTAACTCTAACCCTAAGCTACCCTTGACTGCTTCTGCCTCCAATAGATTTCCTAAGCACCAGTGTTTTAAGGAACAGGTTAAAAAGAGAATCCAATGTGATTTCTTGATAATGGGTGTGTTCCTTATCTTCTCCTAGTGTCTGAACTCTTCTCCATGGCTGGACACCCAAATAATATTCCTTGACGTGCTAAGGGGTATCTAGAGAGTGGGATAGGTTTAATAACTACCCTAACACTAATGCGTACCCTAACCCTAACCCCTACCCTAATCCTAACACGTACCCTAATCCTAAACCGTACCCTAAACCGAGCCCTAACCCTCAAACTAACCCTAACCCTAACCCTAACCCATACCCTACGCCGTACCCGAACCCGTACCCGAAACCGTACCCTAAGCCGTACCCTAACCCTAACCCTAACCCTAACCCTAACCCTAACCCTAAGCTACCCTTGACTGCTTCTGCCTCCAATAGATTTCCTAAGCACTAGTGTTTTAAGGAACAGGTTAAAAAGGTAATCCTAATGTGATTTCTTTATAATGGGTGTGTTCCTTATCTTCTCCTAGTGTCTAAACTCTTCTCCATGGCTGGACCCCAAAATAATATTCCTTGACGTGCTAAGGGGTATCTAGAGAGTGGGATAGGTTTAATAACTACCCTAACCCTAACGCGTACCCTAACCCTAACCCCTACCCTAACCCTAACACGTACCCTAATCCTAACCCGTACCCTAAACCGAGCCCTAACCCTCAAACTAACCCTAAACCTAACCCTAACCCATACACTACGCGGTACGCAAACCCATACCCGAACCCGTACCCTAAGCCGTAACCTAACCCTAACCCAAACCGTAAGCTACCCTTGACTGCTTCTGGCTCCAATAGATTTCCTAAGCACTAGTGTTTTAAGGAACAGGTTAAAAAGAGAATCCTAATGTGATTTCTTGATAATGGGTGTGTTCCTTATCTTCCCCTAGTGTCTAAACTCTTCTCCATGGCTGGACCCCCAAATAATATTCCTTGACGTGCTAAGGGGTATCTACAGACTGGGATAGGTTTAATAACTACCCTAACCCTAACGCGTACCCTAACCCTAACCCCTACCCTAACACTAACACGTACCCTAATCCTAACCCGTACCCTAAACCGAGCCCTAACCCTAAAACTAACCCTAACCCTAACCCTAACCCATACCCTATGCCGTACCCTAAGCCGTACCCTAACCCTAACCATAACCCTAACCCTAACCGTAAGCTACCCTTGACTGCTTCTGCCTCCATTTGATTTCCTAACCACTAGTGTTGTAAGGAAAAGGTTAAAAAGAGAATCCTAATGTGATTTCTTGATAATGGGTGTGTTCCTTATCTTATCCTTGTGTCTAAACTCTTCTCCATGGCTGGACCCCAAAATAATATTCCTTGACGTGCTGAGGGGTATCTAGAGAGTGGGATAGGTTTAATAACTACCCTAACCCTAACGTGTACCATAACCCTAACCCCACCATAAAACTAGCACGTACCCTAATCCTAACCCGTACCCTAAACCGAGCCCTAACCCTAAAACTGACCCTAACTCTAACCCTAACCCATAGCCTACGCCGTACCCGAACCCGTACCCGAAACCGTACCATAAGCCGTACCCTAAACCTAACCCTAACCCTAACCCTAACCCTAAGCTACCCTTGACTGCTTCGGCCTCGAATACATTTCCTAAGCACTAGTGTTTTAAGGAACAGGTTAAAAAGAGAATCCTAATGTGATTTCTTGATAATGGGTGTGTTCCTTATCTTCTCCTAGTGTCTAAACTCTTCTCCATGGCTGGACCCCCAAATAATATTCCTGGACGTGCTAAGGGGTATTTAGAGAGTGGGATAGGTTTAATAAATACCCTAACCCTAACGCATACCCTAACCCTAACAGATACCCTAACCCTAACAATTACCCTAATCCTAAACCGTACCCTAAACCGAGCCCTAACCTTAAAACTAACCCTAACCCTAACCCTAACCCATACCTTATGCCGTACCCGAACCCGTACCGGAACCCGTACCCTAAGCCGTACCCTAACCCTAACCCTAACCCTAACCCTAACCCTAACCCTAAGCTACCCTTGACTGCTTCTGCCTCCAATAGATTTCCTAAGCACTAGCGTTTTAAGGACCAGGTTAAACAGAGAATCCTAATGTGATTTCTTGATAATGTGTGTGTTGCTTATCTTATCCTAGTGTCGAAACTCTTCTCCATGTCTGGACCCCCAAATAATATTCCTTGACGTGCTAAGGGGTATCTAGAGAGTGGGATAGTTTTAATAACTAACCAAACCCTACTGCGTACCATAACCCTAACCCCTACCCTAACACTAACAAGTACCCTAATAGTAACCCATACCCTATACCGAGCCCTAACCCTAAAACTAACCCTAACACATACCCTACGCCGTACCCTAAGCCGTACCCTAAACCTAACCCTAACCCTAACCCTAACCGTAAGCTACCCTTGACTGCTTCTGCCTCCAATAGATTTCCTAAGAACTAGTGTTTTAAGGAACAGGTTAAAAAGAGAATCCTAATGTTATTTCTTGATAATGGGTGTGTTCCTTATCTTATCCTAGTGTGTAAACTCTTCTCCATGTCTGGACCCCCAAATAATATTCCTTGACGTGCTAAGAGTTATCTAGAGAGTGGGATAGGTTTAATAACTACCCTAACCCTAACGCGTACCCTAACCCTAACCCCACCATAACACTAACATGTACCCTAATCCTAACCCGTACCCTACACCGAGCCCTAACCCTAAAAGTAACCCTAACCCTAACCCTAACCCATACCTTACACAGTACCTGAACCCGTACCCGAACCTGTCCCCTAACCCGTACCCTAAGCCGTACCCTAACCCTAATCCTAACCCTAAGATACCCTTGACTGCTTCTGCCTCCAATAGATTTCCTAAGCACTAGTGTTTTAAGGAACAGGTTAAAAAGAGAATCCTAATGTGATTTCTTGATAATGGGTGTGTTCCTTATCTTCTCCTAGTGTCTAAACTCTTCTCCATGGCTGGACCCCCAAATAATATTCCTTGACGTGCTAAGGGGTATCTAGAGAGTGGGATAGGTTTAATAACTACCCTAACCCTAATGCATACCCTAACCCTAACCCCTACCCTAACCCTAACACGTACCCTAATCCTAACCCGTAAGCTAAACCGAGCCTTAACCCTCAAACTAACCATAACCCTAACCCTAAAACATACCCTACGCCGTACCCGAACCCGTACCCGAACCCGTACCCTAAGCCGTACCCTAAACCTAACCCTAACCCTAACCCTAACCCTAAGCTACCCTTCACTGATTCTGCCTCCAATAGATTTCCTAAGCACTATTTTTTTAAGTAACAGGTTAAAAAGAGAATCCTAATGTGATTTCTTGATAATGGGTGTGTTCCTTATCTTATCCTAGAGTCTAAACTCTTCTCCATGGCTGGACCCCCAAATAATATTCCTTGACGTGCTAAGGGGTATCTAGAGAGTGGGATAGTTTTAATAACTACCCTAACCCTAACGCCTACCCTAACCCTAATGGCTACCCTAACACTAACACGTACCCTATTCCTAACCCGTACCCTAAACCGAGCCCTAACCCTCAAACTAACCCTAACCCTAACCCTAACCCATACCCTACACAGTACCCGAACCCGTACCCGATCCCGTACCCTAAGCCGTACCCTAACCCTAACCCTAACCCTAAGGTACCCTTGACTGCTTCTGCCTCCAATAGATTTCCTAAGCACTAGTGTTTTAAGGAACAGGTTAAAAAGAGAATCCTAATGTGATTTCTTGATAATGGGTGTGTTCCTTATCTTCTCCTAGTGTCTAAACTCTTCTCCATGGCTTGACCCCCAAATAATATTCTTTGACGTGCTAAGCGGTATCTAGAGAGTGGGATAGGTTTAATAACTACCCTAACCCTAATGCGTACCCTAACCCTAACCCCTACCCTAACCCTAACACGTACCCTAATCCTAACCCGTACCCTAAACCGAGCCCTAACCCTCAAACTAACCCTAACTCTAACCCTAAACCATGCCCTATGCCGTACCCGAACCCGTACCCGAACCCGTGCCCTAAGCCGTACCCTAACCCTAACCCTAACCCTAACCCTAAACCTAAGCTACCCTTGACTGCTTCTGCCTCCAATAGATTTCCTAAGCACTAGTGCTTTAAGGAACAGGTTAAAAAGAGAATCCTAATGTGATTTCTTGATAATGGGTGTGTTCCTTATCTTCTCCTAGTGTCTAAACTCTTCTCCATGGCTGGACCCCCAAATAATATTCTTTGACGTGCTAAGGGGTATCTAGAGAGTGGGATAGGTTTAATAACTACCCTAACCCTAATGCGTACCCTAACCCTAACCCCTACCATAACCCTAACACGTACCCTAATCCTAACCCGTACCCTAAACCGAGCCCTAACCCTCAAACTAACCCTAACTTTAACCCTAAACCATACCCTACGCCGTACCTGAACCCGTACCCGAACCCGTACCCTAAGCCGTACCCTAACCCTAACCCTAACCCTAACCCTAACCCTAAGCTACCCTTGACTGCTTCTGCCTCCAATAGATTTCCTAAGCACTAGTGTTTTAAGGAACAGGTTAAAAAGAGAATCCTAATGTGATTTCTTGATAATGGCTGTGTTCCTTATCTTCCCCTAGTGTCTAAACTCTTCTCCATGGCTGGACCCCCAAATAATATTCCTTGACGTGCTAAGGGGTATCTAGAGAGTGGGATAGGTTTAATAACTACCCTAACCCTAACGCTTACCCTAACCCTAACCCCTAACCTAACCCTAGCACGTACCCTAATCCTAACCCGTACCCTAAACCGAGCCCTAACCCTCAAACTAACCCTAACCCTAACCCTAACCCATACCCTACGCCGTACCCGAACCCGTACCCGAAACCGTACCCTAAGCCGTACCCTAACCCTAACCCTAACCCTAACCCTAAGCTACCCTTGACTGCTTCTGCCTCCAATAGATTTCCTAAGCACTAGTGTTTTAAGGAACAGGTTAAAAAGAGAATCCTAATGTGATTTCTTGATAATGAGTGTGTTCCTTATCTTCTCCTAGTGTCTGAACTCTTCTCCATGGCTGGACCCCCAAATAATATTCCTTTACGTGCTAAGGGGTATCTAGAGAGTTGGATAGGTTCAATAACTACCCTAACCCTAACGCGTACCCTAACCCTAACCCCTACCCTAACCCTAGCACGTACCCTAATCCTAACCCGTACCCTAAACCGAGACCTAACCCTCAAACTAACCCTAACCCTAACCCTAACCCATACCCTAGGCCGTAACCGAACCCGTACCCGAACCCGTACCCTAAGCCGTACCCTAACCCTAACCCTAACCCTAACCCTAACCCTAACCCATACCCTACACCGTACCCGAACCCGTACCCTAAGCCGTACCCTAACTCTAACCCGAACCCTAACCCTAACCCTAACCCATACCCTACGCCGTACGCAAACCCGTACCCGAACCGTACCCTAAGCCGTAACCTAACCCTAACCCTAACCCTAACCCTAACCCTAACCCTAAGCTACCCTTGACTGCTTCTGCCTCCAATAGATTTCCTAAGCACTGGTGTTTTAAGGAACAGGTTAAAAAGAGAATCCTAATGTGATTTCTTGATAATGGCTGTGTTCCTTATCTTCTCCTAGTGTCTAAACTCTTCTCCATGGCTGGACCCCCAAATAATATTCCTTGACGTGCTAAGGGGTATCTAGAGAGTGGGATAGGTTTAATAACTACCCTAACCCTAACGCATACCCTAACCCTAACCCCTACCCTAACCCTAGCACGTACCCTAATCCTAACCCCTACCCTAAACCGAGCCCTAACCCTCAAACTAACCCTAACCCTAACCCTAACCCATACCCTACGCCGTACCCGAACCCGTACCCGAAACCGTACCCTAAGCCGTACCCTAACCCTAACCCTAACCCTAAACTACCCTTGACTGCTTCTGCCTCCAATAGATTTCCTAAGCACTAGTGTTTTAAGGAACAGGTTAAAAAGAGAATCCTAATGTGATTTCTTGATAATGAGTGTTCCTTATCTTCTCCTAGTGTCTAAACTCTTCTCCATGGCTGGACCCCCAAATAATATTCCTTGACGTGCTAAGGGGTATCTAGAGAGTGGGATAGGTTTAATAACTACCCTAACCCTAATGCGTACCCTAACCCTAACACGTACCCTAATCCTAACCCGTACCCTAAACCGAGCCCTAACCCTCAAACTAACCCTAACTCTAACCCTAAACCATACCCTACGCCGTACCCGAACCCGTACCCGAACCCGTACCCTAAGCCGTACCCTAACCCTAACCCTAACCCTAACCCTAACCCTAAGCTACCCTTGACTGCTTCTGCCTCCAATAGATTTCCTAAGCACTGGTGTTTTAAGGAACAGGTTAAAAAGAGAATCCTAATGTGATTTCTTGATAATGGCTGTGTTCCTTATCTTCTCCTAGTGTCTAAACACTTCTCCATGGCTGGACCCCCAAATAATATTCCTTGACGTGCTAAGGGGTATCTAGAGAGTGGGATAGGTTTAATAACTACCCTAACCCTAATGCGTACCCTAACCCTAACCCCTACCCTACGCCGTACCCAAACCCGTACCCTAAGCCGTACCCTAACCCTAACCCTAACCCTAACCCTAACTCTAACCCTAAGCTACCCTTGACTGCTTCTGCCTCCAATAGATTTCCTAAGCACTGGTGTTTTAAGGAACAGGTTAAAAAGAGAATCCTAATGTGATTTCTTGATAATGGCTGTGTTCCTTATCTTCTCCTAGTGTCTAAACTCTTCTCCATGGCTGGACCCCCAAATAATATTCCTTGACGTGCTAAGGGGTATCTAGAGAGTGGGATAGGTTTAATAACTACCCTAACCCTAACGCATACCCTAACCCTAACCCCTACCCTAACCCTAGCACGTACCCTAATCCTAACCCCTACCCTAAACCGAGCCCTAACCCTCAAACTAACCCTAACCCTAACCCTAACCCATACCCTACGCCGTACCCGAACCCGTACCCGAAACCGTACCCTAAGCCGTACCCTAACCCTAACCCTAACCCTAACCCTAACCCTAACCCTAAGCTACCCTTGACTGCTTCTGCCTCCAATAGATTTCCTAAGCACTAGTGTTTTGAGGAACAGGTTAAAAAGGGAATCCTAATGTGATTTCTTGATAATGGGTGTGTTCCTTATCTTCTCCTAGTGTCTAAACTCTTCTCCATGGCTGGACCCCCAAATAATATTCCTTGACGTGCTAAGGGGTATCTAGAGAGGGATAGGTTTAATAACTACCCTAACCCTAATGCGTACCCTAACCCTAGCCCCTACCCTAACCCTAACACGTACCCTAATCCTAACCCGTACTCTAAATCGAGCCCTAACCCTCAAACTAACCCGAACCCTAACCCTAACCCATACCCTACGCCGTACACGAACCCGTACCCGAAACCGTACCCTAAGCCGTACCCTAACCCTAACCCTAACCCTAACCCTAACCCTAAACTACTCTTGACTGCTTCTGCCTCCAATAGATTTCCTAAGCACTAGTGTTTTAAGGAACAGGTTAAAAAGAGAATCCTAATGTGATTTCTTGATAATGAGTGTTCCTTATCTTCTCCTAGTGTCTGAACTCTTCTCCATGGCTGGACCCCCAAATAATATTCCTTTACGTGCTAAGGGGTATCTAGAGAATGGGATAGGTTAAATAATTACCCTAACCCTAACGCGTACCCTAACCCTAACCCCTACCCTAACCCTTACACGTATCCTAATCCTAACCCGTACCCTAAACCGAGCCCTAACCCTCAAACTAACCCTAACCCTAACCCTAAACCATACCCTACGCCGTAACCGAACCCGTACCCTAAGCCGTACCCTAAGCCGTACCCTAAACCTAACCCTAACCCTAAGCTACCCTTGACTGCTTCTGCCTCCAATAGATTTCCTAAGCACTAGTGTTTTAAGGAACAGGTTAAAAAGAGAATCCAATATGATTTCTTGATAATGGGTGTGTTCCTTATCTTCTCCTAGTGTCTGAACTCTTCTCCATGGCTGGACACCCAAATAATATTCCTTGACGTGCTAAGGGGTATCTAGAGAGTGGGATAGGTTTAATAACTACCCTAACACTAATGCGTACCCTAACCCTAACCCCTACCCTAATCCTAACCCGTACCCTAAACCGAGCCCTAACCCTCAAACTAACCCTAACCCTAACCCTAAACCATACCCTACGCCGTACCCGAACCCGTACCCGAAACCGTACCCTAAGCCGTACCCTAAACCTAACCCTAACCCTAACCCTAACCCTAAGCTACCCTTGACTGCTTCTGCCTCCAATAGATTTCCTAAGCACTAGTGTTTTAAGGAACAGGTTAAAAAGGTAATCCTAATGTGATTTCTTTATAATGGGTGTGTTCCTTATCTTCTCCTAGTGTCTAAACTCTTCTCCATGGCTGGACCCCAAAATAATATTCCTTGACGTGCTAAGGGGTATCTAGAGAGTGGGATAGGTTTAATAACTACCCTAACCCTAACGCGTACCCTAACCCTAACCCCTACCCTAACCCTAACACGTACCCTAATCCTAACCCGTACCCTAAACCGAGCCCTAACCCTCAAACTAACCCTAACCCTAACCCTAACCCATACACTACGCCGTACGCAAACCCATACCCGAACCCGTACCCTAAGCCGTAACCTAACCCTAACCCTAACCGTAAGCTACCCTTGACTGCTTCTGCCTCCATTTGATTTCCTAACCACTAGTGTTGTAAGGAACAGGTTAAAAAGAGAATCCTAATGTGATTTCTTGATAATGGGTGTGTTACTTATCTTCTCCTAGTGTCTAAACTCTTCTCCATGGCTGGACCCCCAAATAATATTCCTGGACGTGCTAAGGGGTATTTAGAGAGTGGGATAGGTTTAATAACTACCCTAACCCTAACGCATACCCTAACCCTAACAGATACCCTAACCCTAACAAGTACCCTAATCCTAAACCGTACCCTAAACCGAGCCCTAACCTTAAAACTAACCCTAACCCTAACCCTAACCCATACCTTATGCCGTACCCGAACCCGTACCGGAACCCGTACCCTAAGCCGTACCCTAACCCTAACCCTAACCCTAACCCTAACCCTAACCCTAAGCTACCCTTGACTGCTTCTGCCTCCAATAGATTTCCTAAGCACTAGCGTTTTAAGGACCAGGTTAAACAGAGAATCCTAATGTGATTTCTTGATAATGTGTGTGTTGCTTATCTTATCCTAGTGTCGAAACTCTTCTCCATGTCTGGACCCCCAAATAATATTCCTTGACGTGCTAAGGGGTATCTAGAGAGTGGGATAGTTTTAATAACTAACCAAACCCTACTGCGTACCATAACCCTAACCCCTACCCTAACACTAACACATACCCTAATAGTAACCCATACCCTATACCGAGCCCTAACCCTAAAACTAACCCTAACCCATACCCTACGCCGTACCCTAAGCCGTACCCTAAACCTAACCCTAACCCTAACCCTAACCGTAAGCTACCCTTGACTGCTTCTGCCTCCAATAGATTTCCTAAGAACTAGTGTTTTAAGGAACAGGTTAAAAAGAGAATCCTAATGTTATTTCTTGATAATGGGTGTGTTCCTTATCTTATCCTAGTGTGTAAATTCTTCTCCATGTCTGGACCCCCAAATAATATTCCTTGACGTGCTAAGAGTTATCTAGAGAGTGGGATAGGTTTAATAACTACCCTAACCCTAACGCGTACCCTAACCCTAACCCCACCATAACACTAACATGTACCCTAATCCTAACCCGTACCCTACACCGAGCCCTAACCCTAAAAGTAACCCTAACCCTAACCCTAACCCATACCTTACACAGTACCTGAACCCGTACCCGAACCTGTCCCCTAACCCGTACCCTAAGCCGTACCCTAACCCTAATCCTAACCCTAAGATACCCTTGACTGCTTCTGCCTCCAATAGATTTCCTAAGCACTATTTTTTTAAGGAACAGGTTAAAAAGAGAATCCTAATGTGATTTCTTGATAATGGGTGTGTTCCTTATCTTATCCTAGACTCTTAACTCTTCTCCATGGCTGGACCCCCAAATAATATTCCTTGACGTGATAAGGGGTATCTACAGAGTGCGATAGGTTTAATAACTAACCTAACCCTAACGCGTACCCTAACCCTAAACCCTACCCTAACACTAACACGTACCCTAATCCTAACCCGTACCCTAAACCGAGCCCTAAACCTAAAAGAAACCCTAACCCTAACCCTAACCCATAACCTACGCCGTACCCTAAGCCGTACCCTAAACCTAACCCTAACCCTAACCCTAACCCTAAGCTACCCTTGACTGCTTCTGCCTCCAATAGATTTCCTAAGCACTAGTGTTTTAAGGAACAGGTTAAAAAGAGAATCCTAATGTGATTTCTTGATAATGGGTGTGTTCCTTATCTTATCCTAGTGTCTAAACTCTTCTCCATGGCTGGACCCCCAAATAATATTCCTTGACGTGCTAAGGGGTATCTAGAGAGTGGGATAGGTTTAATAACTACCCTAACCCTAATGCATACCCTAACCCTAACCCCTACCCTAACCCTAACACGTACCCTAATCCTAACCCGTAACCTAAACCGAGCCTTAACCCTCAAACTAACCATAACCCTAACCCTAAAACATACCCTACGCCGTACCCGAACCCGTATCCGAACCCGTACCCTAAGCCGTACCTTAAACCTAACCCTAACCCTAACCCTAACCCTAAGCTACCCTTCACTGATTCTGCCTCCAATAGATTTCCTAAGCACTATTTTTTTAAGTAACAGGTTAAAAAGAGAATCCTAATGTGATTTCTTGATAATGGGTGTGTTCCTTATCTTATCCTAGAGTCTAAACTCTTCTCCATGGCTGGACCCCCAAATAATATTCCTTGACGTGATAAGGGGTATCTACAGAGTGCGATAGGTTTAATAACTAACCTAACCCTAACACGTACCCTAACCCTAACCCCTACCCTAACACTAACACGTACCCTAATCCTAAACCGTACCCTAACCCGAGCCCTAACCCTAAAACTAACCCTAACACTAACCCTAACCCATACCCTACGCCGTACCCTAACCCGTACCCTAAATCTAACCCTAACCCTAACCCTAACCGTAAGCTACCCTTGACTGCTTCTGCCTCCAATAGATTTCCTAAGACCTAGTGTTTTAAGGAACAGGTTAAAAAGAGAATCCTAATGTGATTTCTTGATAATGGGTGTGTTCCTTATCTTATCCTAGTGTCTAAACTCTTCTCCATGGCTGGACCCCCAAATAATATTTCTTGACGTGCTAAGGGGTGTCTAGAGAGTGGGATAGGTTTAATAACTACCATAACCCTAATGCATACCCTAACCCTAACCCCTACACTAACACTAACACGTACCCTAATCCTAACCCGTACCCTAAACCGAACCCTAACCCTCAAACTAACCCTAACCCTAACCCTAAACCATACCCTACGCCATACCCGAACCCGTAACCGAACCCGTACCCTAAGCCATACCCTAACCCTAACCCTAACCCTAACCCTAACCCTAAGCTACCCTTGACTGCTTCTGCCTCCAATAGATTTCCTAAGCACTAGTGTTTTAAGGAACAGGTTAAAAAGAGAATCCTAATGTGATTTCTTGATAATGGGTGTGTTCCTTATCTTCTCCTAGTGTCTAAACTCTTCTCCATGGCTGGACCCCCAAATAATATTCCTTGACGTGCTAAGGGGTATCTAGAGAGGGATAGGTTTAATAACTACCCTAACCCTAATGCGTACCCTAACCCTAGCCCCTACCCTAACCCTAACACGTACCCTAACACTAACCCGTACTCTAAATCGAGCCCTAACCCTCAAACTTACCCGAACCCTAACCCTAACCCATACCCTACGCCGTACCCGAACCTGTACCCGAAACCGTACCCTAAGCCCTACCCTAACCCTAACCCTAACCCTAACCCTAACCCTAAACTACCCTTGACTGCTTCTGCCTCCAATAGATTTCCTAAGCACTAGTGTTTTAAGGAACAGGTTAAAAAGAGAATCCTAATGTGATTTCTTGATAATGAGTGTTCCTTATCTTCTCCTAGTGTCTGAACTCTTCTCCATGGCTGGACCCCCAAATAATATTCCTTTACGTG
Source organism: Eschrichtius robustus (assembly GCF_028021215.1). Lineage (NCBI taxonomy): Eukaryota > Metazoa > Chordata > Mammalia > Artiodactyla > Eschrichtiidae > Eschrichtius > Eschrichtius robustus. Next base: position 494,588 of record NW_027175278.1, read on the forward strand.
CTAAGGGGTATCTAGAGAATGGGATAGGTTAAATAATTACCCTAACCCTAACGCGTACCCTAACCCTAACCCCTACCCTAACCCTTACACGTATCCTAATCCTAACCCGTACCCTAAACCGAGCCCTAACCCTCAAACTAACCCTAACCCTAACCCTAAACCATACCCTACGCCGTAACCGAACCCGTACCCTAAGCCGTACCCTAAGCCGTACCCTAAACCTAACCCTAACCCTAAGCTACCCTTGACTGCTTCTGCCTCCAATAGATTTCCTAAGCACTAGTGTTTTAAGGAACAGGTTAAAAAGAGAATCCAATATGATTTCTTGATAATGGGTGTGTTCCTTATCTTCTCCTAGTGTCTGAACTCTTCTCCATGGCTGGACACCCAAATAATATTCCTTGACGTGCTAAGGGGTATGTAGAGAGTGGGATAGGTTTAATAACTACCCTAACACTAATGCGTACCCTAACCCTAACCCCTACCCTAATCCTAACCCGTACCCTAAACCGAGCCCTAACCCTCAAACTAACCCTAACCCTAACCCTAAACCATACCCTACGCCGTACCCGAACCCGTACCCGAAACCGTACCCTAAGCCGTACCCTAAACCTAACCCTAACCCTAACCCTAACCCTAAGCTACCCTTGACTGCTTCTGCCTCCAATAGATTTCCTAAGCACTAGTGTTTTAAGGAACAGGTTAAAAAGGTAATCCTAATGTGATTTCTTTATAATGGGTGTGTTCCTTATCTTCTCCTAGTGTGTAAACTCTTCTCCATGGCTGGACCCCAAAATAATATTCCTTGACGTGCTAAGGGGTATCTAGAGAGTGGGATAGGTTTAATAACTACCCTAACCCTAACGCGTACCCTAACCCTAACCCCTACCCTAACCCTAACACGTACCCTAATCCTAACCCGTACCCTAAACCGAGCCCTAACCCTCAAACTAACCCTAACCCTAACCCTAACCCATACACTACGCCGTACGCAAACCCATACCCGAACCCGTACCCTAAGCCGTAACCTAACCCTAACGCTAACCGTAAGCTACCCTTGACTGCTTCTGGCTCCAATAGATTTCCTAAGCACTAGTGTTTTAAGGAACAGGTTAAAAAGAGAATCCTAATGTGATTTCTTGATAATGGGTGTGTTCCTTATCTTCCCCTAGTGTCTAAACTCTTCTCCATGGCTGGACCCCCAAATAATATTCCTTGACCTGCTAAGGGGTATCTACAGACTGGGATAGGTTTAATAACTACCCTAACCCTAACGCGTACCCTAACCCTAACCCCTACCCTAACACTAACACGTACCCTAATCCTAACCCGTACCCTAAACCGAGCCCTAACCCTAAAACTAACCCTAACCCTAACCCTAACCCATACCCTATGCCGTACCCTAAGCCGTACCCTAACCCTAACCCTAACCCTAACCCTAACCGTAAGCTACCCTTGACTGCTTCTGCCTCCATTTGATTTCCTAACCACTAGTGTTGTAAGGAAAAGGTTAAAAAGAGAATCCTAATGTGATTTCTTGATAATGGGTGTGTTCCTTATCTTATCCTTGTGTCTAAACTCTTCTCCATGGCTGGACCCCAAAATAATATTCCTTGACATGCTGAGGGGTATCTAGAGAGTGGGATAGGTTTAATAACTACCCTAACCCTAACGTGTACCATAACCCTAACCCCACCATAAAACTAGCACGTACCCTAATCCTAACCCGTACCCTAAACCGAGCCCTAACCCTAAAACTGACCCTAACTCTAACCCTAACCCATAGCCTACGCCGTACCCGAACCCGTACCCGAAACCGTACCATAAGCCGTACCCTAAACCTAACCCTAACCCTAACCCTAACCCTAAGCTACCCTTGACTGCTTCGGCCTCGAATACATTTCCTAAGCACTAGTGTTTTAAGGAACAGGTTAAAAAGAGAATCCTAATGTGATTTCTTGATAATGGGTGTGTTCCTTATCTTCTCCTAGTGTCTAAACTCTTCTCCATGGCTGGACCCCCAAATAATATTCCTGGACGTGCTAAGGGGTATTTAGAGAGTGGGATAGGTTTAATAACTACCCTAACCCTAACGCATACCCTAACCCTAACAGATACCCTAACCCTAACAAGTACCCTAATCCTAAACCGTAACCTAAACCGAGCCCTAACCTTAAAACTAACCCTAACCCTAACCCTAACCCATACCTTATGCCGTACCCGAACCCGTACCGGAACCCGTACCCTAAGCCGTACCCTAACCCTAACCCTAACCCTAACCCTAACCCTAACCCTAAGCTACCCTTGACTGCTTCTGCCTCCAATAGATTTCCTAAGCACTAGCGTTTTAAGGACCAGGTTAAACAGAGAATCCTAATGTGATTTCTTGATAATGTGTGTGTTGCTTATCTTATCCTAGTGTCGAAACTCTTCTCCATGTCTGGACCCCCAAATAATATTCCTTGACGTGCTAAGGGGTATCTAGAGAGTGGGATAGTTTTAATAACTAACCAAACCCTACTGCGTACCATAACCCTAACCCCTACCCTAACACTAACACATACCCTAATAGTAACCCATACCCTATACCGAGCCCTAACCCTAAAACTAACCCTAACCCATACCCTACGCCGTACCCTAAGCCGTACCCTAAACCTAACCCTAACCCTAACCCTAACCGTAAGCTACCCTTGACTGCTTCTGCCTCCAATAGATTTCCTAAGAACTAGTGTTTTAAGGAACAGGTTAAAAAGAGAATCCTAATGTTATTTCTTGATAATGGGTGTGTTCCTTATCTTATCCTAGTGTGTAAACTCTTCTCCATGTCTGGACCCCCAAATAATATTCCTTGACGTGCTAAGAGTTATCTAGAGAGTGGGATAGGTTTAATAACTACCCTAACCCTAACGCGTACCCTAACCCTAACCCCACCATAACACTAACATGTACCCTAATCCTAACCCGTACCCTACACCGAGCCCTAACCCTAAAAGTAACCCTAACCCTAACCCTAACCCATACCTTACACAGTACCTGAACCCGTACCCGAACCTGTCCCCTAACCCGTACCCTAAGCCGTACCCTAACCCTAATCCTAACCCTAAGATACCCTTGACTGCTTCTGCCTCCAATAGATTTCCTAAGCACTATTTTTTTAAGGAACAGGTTAAAAAGAGAATCCTAATGTGATTTCTTGATAATGGGTGTGTTCCTTATCTTATCCTAGACTCTTAACTCTTCTCCATGGCTGGACCCCCAAATAATATTCCTTGACGTGATAAGGGGTATCTACAGAGTGCGATAGGTTTAATAACTAACCTAACCCTAACGCGTACCCTAACCCTAAACCCTACCCTAACACTAACACGTACCCTAATCCTAACCCGTACCCTAAACCGAGCCCTAAACCTAAAAGAAACCCTAACCCTAACCCTAACCCATAACCTACGCCGTACCCTAAGCCGTACCCTAAACCTAACCCTAACCCTAAACCTAACCCTAAGCTACCCTTGACTGCTTCTGCCTCCAATAGATTTCCTAAGCACTAGTGTTTTAAGGAACAGGTTAAAAAGAGAATCCTAATGTGATTTCTTGATAATGGGTGTGTTCCTTATCTTATCCTAGTGTCTAAACTCTTCTCCATGGCTGGACCCCCAAATAATATTCCTTGACGTGCTAAGGGGTATCTAGAGAGTGGGATAGGTTTAATAACTACCCTAACCCTAATGCATACCCTAACCCTAACCCCTACCCTAACCCTAACACGTACCCTAATCCTAACCCGTAACCTAAACCGAGCCTTAACCCTCAAACTAACCATAACCCTAACCCTAAAACATACCCTACGCCGTACCCGAACCCGTACCCGAACCCGTACCCTAAGCCGTACCTTAAACCTAACCCTAACCCTAACCCTAACCCTAAGCTACCCTTCACTGATTCTGCCTCCAATAGATTTCCTAAGCACTATTTTTTTAAGTAACAGGTTAAAAAGAGAATCCTAATGTGATTTCTTGATAATGGGTGTGTTCCTTATCTTATCCTAGAGTCTAAACTCTTCTCCATGGCTGGACCCCCAAATAATATTCCTTGACGTGATAAGGGGTATCTACAGAGTGCGATAGGTTTAATAACTAACCTAACCCTAACACGTACCCTAACCCTAACCCCTACCCTAACACTAACACGTACCCTAATCCTAAACCGTACCCTAACCCGAGCCCTAACCCTAAAACTAACCCTAACCCTAACCCTAACCCATACCCTACGCCGTACCCTAACCCGTACCCTAAATCTAACCCTAACCCTAACCCTAACCGTAAGCTACCCTTGACTGCTTCTGCCTCCAATAGATTTCCTAAGACCTAGTGTTTTAAGGAACAGGTTAAAAAGAGAATCCTAATGTGATTTCTTGATAATGGGTGTGTTCCTTATCTTATCCTAGTGTCTAAACTCTTCTCCATGGCTGGACCCCCAAATAATATTTCTTGACGTGCTAAGGGGTGTCTAGAGAGTGGGATAGGTTTAATAACTACCATAACCCTAATGCATACCCTAACCCTAACCCCTACACTAACACTAACACGTACCCTAATCCTAACCCGTACCCTAAACCGAACCCTAACCCTCAAACTAACCCTAACCCTAACCCTAAACCATACCCTACGCCATACCCGAACCCGTAACCGAACCCGTACCCTAAGCCATACCCTAACCCTAACCCTAACCCTAACCCTAACCCTAAGCTACCCTTGACTGCTTCTGCCTCCAATAGATTTCCTAAGCACTAGTGTTTTAAGGAACAGGTTAAAAAGAGAATCCTAATGTGATTTCTTGATAATGAGTGTTCCTTATCTTCTCCTAGTGTTAAACTCTTCTCCATGGCTGGACCCCCAAATAATATTCCTTGACGTGCTAAGGGGTATCTAGAGAGGGATAGGTTTAATAACTACCCTAACCCTAATGCGTACCCTAACCCTAACCCCTACCCTAACCCTAACACGTACCCTAATCCTAACCCGTACCCTAAACCGAGCCCTAACCCTCAAAGTAACCCTAACCCTAACCCTAACCCATACCCTACGCCGTACCCGAACCCGTACCCTAAGCCGTAACCTAACCCTAACCCTAACCGTAAGCTACCCTTGACTGCTTCTGGCTCCAATAGATTTCCTAAGCACTAGTGTTTTAAGGAACAGGTTAAAAAGAGAATCCTAATGTGATTTCTTGATAATGGGTGTGTTCCTTATCTTCCGCTAGTGTCTAAACTATTCTCCATGGCTGGACCCCCAAATAATATTCCTTGACGTGCTAAGGGGTATCTAGAGAGTGGGATAGTTTTAATAACTACCCTAACCCTAACGCCTACCCTAACCCTAACGGCTACCCTAACACTAACACGTACCCTATTCCTAACCCGTACCCTAAACCGAGCCCTAACCCTCAAACTAACCCTTACCCTAACCCTAACCCATACCCTACACAGTACCCGAACCCGTACCCGATCCCGTACCCTAAGCCGTACCCTAACCCTAACCCTAACCCTAAGGTACCCTTGACTGCTTCTGCCTCCAATAGATTTCCTAAGCACTAGTGTTTTAAGGAACAGGTTAAAAAGAGAATCCTAATGTGATTTCTTGATAATGGGTGTGTTCCTTATCTTCTCCTAGTGTCTAAACTCTTCTCCATGGCTGGACCACCAAATAATATTCTTTGACGTGCTAAGCGGTATCTAGAGAGTGGGATAGGTTTAATAACTACCCTAACCCTAATGCGTACCCTAACCCTAACCCCTACCCTAACACCAACACGTACCCTAATCCTAACCCGTACCCTAAACCGAGCCCTAACCCTCAAACTAACCCTAACTCTAACCCTAAACCATGCCCTATGCCGTACCCGAACCCGTACCCGAACCCGTGCCCTAAGCCGTACCCTAACCCTAACCCTAACCCTAACCCTAAACCTAAGCTACCCTTGACTGCTTCTGCCTCCAATAGATTTCCTAAGCACTAGTGCTTTAAGGAACAGGTTAAAAAGAGAATCCTAATGTGATTTCTTGATAATGGGTGTGTTCCTTATCTTCTCCTAGTGTCTAAACTCTTCTCCATGGCTGGACCCCCAAATAATATTCTTTGACCTGCTAAGGGGTATCTAGAGAGTGGGATAGGTTTAATAACTACCCTAACCCTAATGCGTACCCTAACCCTAACCCCTACCATAACCCTAACACGTACCCTAATCCTAACCCGTACCCTAAACCGAGCCCTAACCCTCAAACTAACCCTAACTTTAACCCTAAACCATACCCTACGCCGTACCTGAACCCGTACCCGAACCCGTACCCTAAGCCGTACCCTAACCCTAACCCTAACCCTAACCCTAACCCTAAGCTACCCTTGACTGCTTCTGCCTCCAATAGATTTCCTAAGCACTAGTGTTTTAAGGAACAGGTTAAAAAGAGAATCCTAATGTGATTTCTTGATAATGGCTGTGTTCCTTATCTTCCCCTAGTGTCTAAACTCTTCTCCATGGCTGGACCCCCAAATAATATTCCTTGACGTGCTAAGGGGTATCTAGAGAGTGGGATAGGTTTAATAACTACCCTAACCCTAACGCTTACCCTAACCCTAACCCTAACCCATACCCTACACCGTACCCGAACCCGTACCCTAAGCCGTACCCTAACCCTAACCCTAACCCTAACCCTAACCCTAACCCATACCCTACACCGTACCCGAACCCGTACCCTAAGCCGTACCCTAACTCTAACCCTAACCCTAACCCTAACCCTAACCCATACCCTACGCCGTACGCAAACCCGTACCCGAACCGTACCCTAAGCCGTAACCTAACCCTAACCCTAACCGTAAGCTACCCTTGACTGCTTCTGGCTCCAATAGATTTCCTAAGCACTAGTGTTTTAAGGAACAGGTTAAAAATAGAATCCTAATGTGATTTCTTGATAATGGGTGTGTTCCTTATCTTCCCCTAGTGTCTAAACTCTTCTCCATGGCTGGACCCCCAAATAATATTCCTTGACGTGCTAAGGGGTATCTAGAGAGTGGGATAGGTTTAATAACTACCCTAACCCTAATGCGTACCCTAACCCTAACACGTACCCTAATCCTAACCCGTACCCTAAACCGAGCCCTAACCCTCAAACTAACCCTAACTCTAACCCTAAACCATACCCTACGCCGTACCCGAACCCGTACCCGAACCCGTACCCTAAGCCGTACCCTAAATCTAACCCTAACCCTAACCCTAACCCTAAGCTACCCTTGACTGCTTCTGCCTCCAATAGATTTCCTAAGCACTGGTGTTTTAAGGAACAGGTTAAAAAGAGAATCCTAATGTGATTTCTTGATAATGGCTGTGTTCCTTATCTTCTCCTAGTGTCTAAACTCTTCTCCATGGCTGGACCCCCAAATAATATTCCTTGACGTGCTAAGGGGTATCTAGAGAGTGGGATAGGTTTAATAACTACCCTAACCCTAACGCGTACCCTAACACTAACCCCTACCCTAACCCTAACACGTACCCTAATCCTAACCCGTACCCTAAACCGAGCCCTAACCCTCAAACTAACCCTGACCCTAACCCTAACCCATACCCTACGCCGTACGCAAACCCGTACCCGAACCGTACCCTAAGCCGTAACCTAACCCTAACCCTAACCGTAAGCTACCCTTGACTGCTTCTGGCTCCAATAGATTTCCTAAGCACTAGTGTTTTAAGGAACAGGTTAAAAAGAGAATCCTAATGTGATTTCTTGATAATGGGTGTGTTCCTTATCTTCCCCTAGTGTCTAAACTCTTCTCCATGGCTGGAACCCCAAATAATATTCCTTGACGTGCTAAGGGGTATCTAGAGAGTGGGATAGGTTTAATAACTACCCTAACCCTAATGCGTACCCTAACCCTAACACGTACCCTAATCCTAACCCGTACCCTAAACCGAGCCCTAACCCTCAAACTAACCCTAACTCTAACCCTAAACCATACCCTACGCCGTACCCGAACCCGTACCCGAACCCGTACCCTAAGCCGTACCCTAACCCTAACCCTAACCCTAACCCTAACCCTAAGCTACCCTTGACTGCTTCTGCCTCCAATAGATTTCCTAAGCACTGGTGTTTTAAGGAACAGGTTAAAAAGAGAATCCTAATGTGATTTCTTGATAATGGCTGTGTTCCTTATCTTCTCCTAGTGTCTAAACTCTTCTCCATGGCTGGACCCCCAAATAATATTCCTTGACGTGCTAAGGGGTATCTAGAGAGTGGGATATGTTTAATAACTACCCTAACCCTAACGCATACCCTAACCCTAACCCCTACCCTAACCCTAGCACGTACCCTAATCCTAACCCGTACCCTAAACCGAGCCCTAACCCTCAAACTAACCCTAACCCTAACCCTAACCCATACCCTACGCCGTACCCGAACCCGTACCCGAAACCGTACCTTAAGCCGTACCCTAACCCTAACCCTAACCCTAACCCTAACCCTAAACTACCCTTGACTGCTTCTGCCTCCAATAGATTTCCTAAGCACTAGTGTTTTAAGGAACAGGTTAAAAAGAGAATCCTAATGTGATTTCTTGATAATGAGTGTTCCTTATCTTCTCCTAGTGTCTGAACTCTTCTCCATGGCTGGACCCCCAAATAATATTCCTTTACGTGCTAAGGGGTATCTAGAGAGTGGGATAGGTTCAATAACTACCCTAACCCTAACGCGTACCCTAACCCTAACCCCTACCCTAACCCTAGCACGTACCCTAATCCTAACCCGTACCCTAAACCGAGCCCTAACCCTCAAACTAACCCTAACCCTAACCCTAACCCATACCCTACGCCGTAACCGAACCCGTACCCGAACCCTTACCCTAAGCCGTACCCTAACCCTAACCCTAACCCTAACCCTAACCCTAACCCATACCCTACGCCGTACCCGAACCCCTACCCGAACCCGTACCCTAAGCCGTAACCTAACCCTAACCCTAACCGTAAGCTACCCTTGACTGCTTCTGGCTCCAATAGATTTCCTAAGCACTAGTGTTTTGAGGAACAGGTTAAAAAGACAATCCGAATGTGATTTCTTGATAATGGGTGTGTTCCTTATCTTCTCCTAGTGTCTAAACACTTCTCCATGGCTGGACCCCCAAATAATATTCCTTGACGTGCTAAGGGGTATCTAGAGAGTGGGATAGGTTTAATAACTACCCTAAACCTAATGCGTACCCTAACCCTAACCACTACCCTACGCCGTACCCAAACCCGTACCCTAAGCCGTGCCCTAACCCTAACCCTAACCCTAACCCTAACTCTAACCCTAAGCTACCCTTGACTGCTTCTGCCTCCAATAGATTTCCTAAGCACCAGTGTTTTAAGGAACAGGTTAAAAAGAGAATCCAATGTGATTTCTTGATAATGGGTGTGTTCCTTATCTTCTCCTAGTGTCTGAACTCTTCTCCATGGCTGGACACCCAAATAATATTCCTTGACGTGCTAAGGGGTATCTAGAGAGTGGGATAGGTTTAATAACTACCCTAACCCTAATGCGTACCCTAACCCTAGCCCCTACCCTAACCCTAACACGTACCCTAATCCTAACCCGTACTCTAAATCGAGCCCTAACCCTCAAACTAACCCGAACCCTAACCCTAACCCATACCCTACGCCGTACCCGAACCCGTACCCGAAACCGTACCCTAAGCCCTACCCTAACCCTAACCCTAACCCTAACCCTAACCCTAAACTACCCTTGACTGCTTCTGCCTCCAATAGATTTCCTAAGCACTAGTGTTTTAAGGAACAGGTTAAAAAGAGAATCCTAATGTGATTTCTTGATAATGAGTGTTCCTTATCTTCTCCTAGTGTCTGAACTCTTCTCCATGGCTGGACCCCCAAATAATATTCCTTTACGTGCTAAGGGGTATCTAGAGAGTGGGATAGGTTAAATAATTACCCTAACCCTAACGCGTACCCTAACCCTAACCCCTACCCTAACCCTTACACGTATCCTAATCCTAACCCGTACCCTAAACCGAGCCCTAACCCTCAAACTAACCCTAACCCTAACCCTAAACCATACCCTACGCCGTAACCGAACCCGTACCCTAAGCCGTACCCTAAGCCGTACCCTAAACCTAACCCTAACCCTAAGCTACCCTTGACTGCTTCTGCCTCCAATAGATTTCCTAAGCACTAGTGTTTTAAGTAACAGGTTAAAAAGAGAATCCAATGTGATTTCTTGATAATGGGTGTGTTCCTTATCTTCTCCTAGTGTCTGAACTCTTCTCCATGGCTGGACACCCAAATAATATTCCTTGACGTGCTAAGGGGTATCTAGAGAGTGGGATAGGTTTAATAACTACCCTAACACTAATGCGTACCCTAACCCTAACCCCTACCCTAATCCTAACCCGTACCCTAAACCGAGCCCTAACCCTCAAACTAACCCTAACCCTAACCCTAAACCATACCCTACGCCGTACCCGAACCCGTACCCGAAACCGTACCCTAAGCCGTACCCTAAACCTAACCCTAACCCTAACCCTAACCCTAAGCTACCCTTGACTGCTTCTGCCTCCAATAGATTTCCTAAGCACTAGTGTTTTAAGGAACAGGTTAAAAAGGTAATCCTAATGTGATTTCTTTATAATGGGTGTGTTCCTTATCTTCTCCTAGTGTCTAAACTCTTCTCCATGGCTGGACCCCAAAATAATATTCCTTGACGTGCTAAGGGGTATCTAGAGAGTGGGATAGGTTTAATAACTACCCTAACCCTAACGCGTACCCTAACCCTAACCCCTACCCTAACCCTAACACGTACCCTAATCCTAACCCGTACCCTAAACCGAGCCCTAACCCTCAAACTAACCCTAACCCTAACCCTAACCCATACACTACGCCGTACGCAAACCCATACCCGAACCCGTACCCTAAGCCGTAACCTAACCCTAACCCTAACCGTAAGCTACCCTTGACTGCTTCTGGCTCCAATAGATTTCCTAAGCACTAGTGTTTTAAGGAACAGGTTAAAAAGAGAATCCTAATGTGATTTCTTGATAATGGGTGTGTTCCTTATCTTCCCCTAGTGTCTAAACTCTTCTCCATGGCTGGACCCCCAAATAATATTCCTTGACGTGCTAAGGGGTATCTACAGACTGGGATAGGTTTAATAACTACCCTAACCCTAACGCGTACCCTAACCCTAACCCCTACCCTAACACTAACACGTACCCTAATCCTAACCCGTACCCTAAACCGAGCCCTAACCCTAAAACTAACCCTAACCCTAACCCTAACCCATACCCTATGCCGTACCCTAAGCCGTACCCTAACCCTAACCCTAACCCTAACCCTAACCGTAAGCTACCCTTGACTGCTTCTGCCTCCATTTGATTTCCTAACCACTAGTGTTGTAAGGAAAAGGTTAAAAAGAGAATCCTAATGTGATTTCTTGATAATGGGTGTGTTCCTTATCTTATCCTTGTGTCTAAACTCTTCTCCATGGCTGGACCCCAAAATAATATTCCTTGACGTGCTGAGGGGTATCTAGAGAGTGGGATAGGTTTAATAACTACCCTAACCCTAACGTGTACCATAACCCTAACCCCACCATAAAACTAGCACGTACCCTAATCCTAACCCGTACCCTAAACCGAGCCCTAACCCTAAAACTGACCCTAACTCTAACCCTAACCCATAGCCTACGCCGTACCCGAACCCGTACCCGAAACCGTACCATAAGCCGTACCCTAAACCTGACCCTAACCCTAACCCTAACCCTAAGCTACCCTTGACTGCTTCGGCCTCGAATACATTTCCTAAGCACTAGTGTTTTAAGGAACAGGTTAAAAAGAGAATCCTAATGTGATTTCTTGATAATGGGTGTGTTCCTTATCTTCTCCTAGTGTCTAAACTCTTCTCCATGGCTGGACCCCCAAATAATATTCCTGGACGTGCTAAGGTGTATTTAGAGAGTGGGATAGGTTTAATAACTACCCTAACCCTAACGCATACCCTAACCCTAACAGATACCCTAACCCTAACAAGTACCCTAATCCTAAACCGTACCCTAAACCGAGCCCTAACCTTAAAACTAAACCTAACCCTAACCCTAACCCTAACCCTAAGCCGTACCCTAACCCTAACCCTAACCCTAACCCTAACCCTAACCCTAAGCTACCCTTGACTGCTTCTGCCTCCAATAGATTTCCTAAGCACTAGCGTTTTAAGGACCAGGTTAAACAGAGAATCCTAATGTGATTTCTTGATAATGTGTGTGTTGCTTATCTTATCCTAGTGTCGAAACTCTTCTCCATGTCTGGACCCCCAAATAATATTCCTTGACGTGCTAAGGGGTATCTAGAGAGTGGGATAGTTTTAATAACTAACCAAACCCTACTGCGTACCATAACCCTAACCCCTACCCTAACACTAACACGTACCCTAATAGTAACCCATACCCTATACCGAGCCCTAACCCTAAAACTAACCCTAACCCATACCCTACGCCGTACCCTAAGCCGTACCCTAAACCTAACCCTAACCCTAACCCTAACCGTAAGCTACCCTTGACTGCTTCTGCCTCCAATAGATTTCCTAAGAACTAGTGTTTTAAGGAACAGGTTAAAAAGAGAATCCTAATGTTATTTCTTGATAATGGGTGTGTTCCTTATCTTATCCTAGTGTGTAAACTCTTCTCCATGTCTGGACCCCCAAATAATATTCCTTGACGTGCTAAGGGGTATCTAGAGAGTGGGATAGGTTTAATAACTACCCTAACCCTAACGCATACCCTAACCCTAACCCCTACCCTAACCCTAGCACGTACCCTAATCCTAACCCCTACCCTAAACCGAGCCCTAACCCTCAAACTAACCCTAACCCTAACCCTAACCCATACCCTACGCCGTACCCGAACCCGTACCCGAAACCGTACCCTAAGCCGTACCCTAACCCTAACCCTAACCCTAACCCTAACCCTAAACTACCCTTGACTGCTTCTGCCTCCAATAGATTTCCTAAGCACTAGTGTTTTAAGGAACAGGTTAAAAAGAGAATCCTAATGTGATTTCTTGATAATGAGTGTTCCTTATCTTCTCCTAGTGTCTAAACTCTTCTCCATGGCTGGACCCCCAAATAATATTCCTTGACGTGCTAAGGGGTATCTAGAGAGTGGGATAGGTTTAATAACTACCCTAACCCTAACGCGTACCCTAACACTAACCCCTACCCTAACCCTAACACGTACCCTAATCCTAACCCGTATCCTAAACCGAGCCCTAACCCTCAAACTAACCCTGACCCTAACCCTAACCCATACCCTACGCCGTACGCAAACCCGTACCCGAACCGTACCCTAAGCCGTAACCTAACCCTAACCCTAACCGTAAGCTACCCTTGACTGCTTCTGGCTCCAATAGATTTCCTAAGCACTAGTGTTTTAAGGAACAGGTTAAAAAGAGAATCCTAATGTGATTTCTTGATAATGGGTGTGTTCCTTATCTTCCCCTAGTGTCTAAACTCTTCTCCATGGCTGGAACCCCAAATAATATTCCTTGACGTGCTAAGGGGTATCTAGAGAGTGGGATAGGTTTAATAACTACCCTAACCCTAATGCTTACCCTAACCCTAACACGTACCCTAATCCTAACCCGTACCCTAAACCGAGCCCTAACCCTCAAACTAACCCTAACTCTAACCCTAAACCATACCCTACGCCGTACCCGAACCCGTACCCGAACCCGTACCCTAAGCCGTACCCTAACCCTAACCCTAACCCTAACCCTAACCCTAAGCTACCCTTGACTGCTTCTGCCTCCAATAGATTTCCTAAGCACTGGTGTTTTAAGGAACAGGTTAAAAAGAGAATCCTAATGTGATTTCTTGATAATGGCTGTGTTCCTTATCTTCTCCTAGTGTCTAAACTCTTCTCCATGGCTGGACCCCCAAATAATATTCCTTGACGTGCTAAGGGGTATCTAGAGAGTGGGATATGTTTAATAACTACCCTAACCCTAACGCATACCCTAACCCTAACCCCTACCCTAACCCTAGCACGTACCCTAATCCTAACCCGTACCCTAAACCGAGCCCTAACCCTCAAACTAACCCTAACCCTAACCCTAACCCATACCCTACGCCGTACCCGAACCCGTACCCGAAACCGTACCTTAAGCCGTACCCTAACCCTAACCCTAACCCTAACCCTAACCCTAAACTACCCTTGACTGCTTCTGCCTCCAATAGATTTCCTAAGCACTAGTGTTTTAAGGAACAGGTTAAAAAGAGAATCCTAATGTGATTTCTTGATAATGAGTGTTCCTTATCTTCTCCTAGTGTCTGAACTCTTCTCCATGGCTGGACCCCAAATAATATTCCTTTACGTGCTAAGGGGTATCTAGAGAGTGGGATAGGTTCAATAACTACCCTAACCCTAACGCGTACCCTAACCCTAACCCCTACCCTAACCCTAGCACGTACCCTAATCCTAACCCGTACCCTAAACCGAGCCCTAACCCTCAAACTAACCCTAACCCTAACCCTAACCCATACCCTACGCCGTAACCGAACCCGTACCCGAACCCTTACCCTAAGCCGTACCCTAACCCTAACCCTAACCCTAACCCTAACCCTAACCCATACCCTACGCCGTACCCGAACCCCTACCCGAACCCGTACCCTAAGCCGTAACCTAACCCTAACCCTAACCGTAAGCTACCCTTGACTGCTTCTGGCTCCAATAGATTTCCTAAGCACTAGTGTTTTGAGGAACAGGTTAAAAAGACAATCCTAATGTGATTTCTTGATAATGGGTGTGTTCCTTATCTTCTCCTAGTGTCTAAACACTTCTCCATGGCTGGACCCCCAAATAATATTCCTTGACGTGCTAAGGGGTATCTAGAGAGTGGGATAGGTTTAATAACTACCCTAACCCTAATGCGTACCCTAACCCTAACCACTACCCTACGCCGTACCCAAACCCGTACCCTAAGCCGTACCCTAACCCTAACCCTAACCCTAACCCTAACTCTAACCCTAAGCTACCCTTGACTGCTTCTGCCTCCAATAGATTTCCTAAGCACCAGTGTTTTAAGGAACAGGTTAAAAAGAGAATCCAATGTGATTTCTTGATAATGGGTGTGTTCCTTATCTTCTCCTAGTGTCTGAACTCTTCTCCATGGCTGGACACCCAAATAATATTCCTTGACGTGCTAAGGGGTATCTAGAGAGTGGGATAGGTTTAATAACTACCCTAACACTAATGCGTACCCTAACCCTAACCCCTACCCTAATCCTAACACGTACCCTAATCCTAAACCGTACCCTAAACCGAGCCCTAACCCTCAAACTAACCCTAACCCTAACCCTAACCCATACCCTACGCCGTACCCGAACCCGTACCCGAAACCGTACCCTAAGCCGTACCCTAACCCTAACCCTAACCCTAACCCTAACCCTAACCCTAAGCTACCCTTGACTGCTTCTGCCTCCAATAGAATTCCTAAGCACTAGTGTTTTGAGGAACAGGTTAAAAAGGGAATCCTAATGTGATTTCTTGATAATGGGTGTGTTCCTTATCTTCTCCTAGTGTCTAAACTCTTCTCCATGGCTGGACCCCCAAATAATATTCCTTGACGTGCTAAGGGGTATCTAGAGAAGGATAGGTTTAATAACTACCCTAACCCTAATGCGTACCCTAACCCTAGCCCCTACCCTAACCCTAACACGTACCCTAATCCTAACCCGTACTCTAAATCGAGCCCTAACCCTCAAACTAACCCGAACCCTAACCCTAACCCATACCCTACGCCGTACCCGAACCCGTACCCGAAACCGTACCCTAAGCCCTACCCTAACCCTAACCCTAACCCTAACCCTAACCCTAAACTACCCTTGACTGCTTCTGCCTGCAATAGATTTCCTAAGCACTAGTGTTTTAAGGAACAGGTTAAAAAGAGAATCCTAATGTGATTTCTTGATAATGAGTGTTCCTTATCTTCTCCTAGTGTCTGAACTCTTCTCCATGGCTGGACCCCCAAATAATATTCCTTTACGTGCTAAGGGGTATCTAGAGAGTGGGATAGGTTAAATAATTACCCTAACCCTAACGCGTACCCTAACCCTAACCCCTACCCTAACCCTTACACGTATCCTAATCCTAACCCGTACCCTAAACCGAGCCCTAACCCTCAAACTAACCCTAACCCTAACCCTAAACCATACCCTACGCCGTAACCGAACCCGTACCCTAAGCCGTACCCTAAGCCGTACCCTAAACCTAACCCTAACCCTAAGCTACCCTTGACTGCTTCTGCCTCCAATAGATTTCCTAAGCACTAGTGTTTTAAGGAACAGGTTAAAAAGAGAATCCAATGTGATTTCTTGATAATGGGTGTGTTCCTTATCTTCTCCTAGTGTCTGAACTCTTCTCCATGGCTGGACACCCAAATAATATTCCTTGACGTGCTAAGGGGTATCTTGAGAGTGGGATAGGTTTAATAACTACCCTAACACTAATGCGTACCCTAACCCTAACCCCTACCCTAATCCTAACCCGTACCCTAAACCGAGCCCTAACCCTCAAACTAACCCTAACCCTAACCCTAAACCATACCCTACGCCGTACCCGAACCCGTACCCGAAACCGTACCCTAAGCCGTACCCTAAACCTAACCCTAACCCTAACCCTAACCCTAAGCTACCCTTGACTGCTTCTGCCTCCAATAGATTTCCTAAGCACTAGTGTTTTAAGGAACAGGTTAAAAAGTTAATCCTAATGTGATTTCTTTATAATGGGTGTGTTCCTTATCTTCTCCTAGTGTCTAAACTCTTCTCCATGGCTGGACCCCAAAATAATATTCCTTGACGTGCTAAGGGGTATCTAGAGAGTGGGATAGGTTTAATAACTACCCTAACCCTAACGCGTACCCTAACCCTAACCCCTACCCTAACCCTAACACGTACCCTAATCCTAACCCGTACCCTAAACCGAGCCCTAACCCTCAAACTAACCCTAACCCTAACCCTAACCCTAACACCTACCCTAACCCTAACACGTACCCTAATCCTAACCCGTAACCTAAACCGAGCCTTAACCCTCAAACTAACCATAACCCTAACCCTAAAACATACCCTACGCCGTACCCGAACCCGTACCCGAACCCGTACCCTAAGCCGTACCCTAAACCTAACCCTAACCCTAACCCTAACCCTAAGCTACCCTTCACTGATTCTGCCTCCAATAGATTTCCTAAGCACTATTTTTTTAAGTAACAGGTTAAAAAGAGAATCCTAATGTGATTTCTTGATAATGGGTGTGTTCCTTATCTTATCCTAGAGTCTAAACTCTTCTCCATGGCTGGACCCCCAAATAATATTCCTTGACGTGATAAGGGGTATCTATAGAGTGCGATAGGTTTAATAACTAACCTAACCCTAACACGTACCCTAACCCTAACCCCTACCCTAACACTAACACGTACCCTAATCCTAAACCGTACCCTAACCCGAGCCCTAACCCTAAAACTAACCCTAACCCTAACCCTAACCCATACCCTACGCCGTACCCTAACCCGTACCCTAAATCTAACCCTAACCCTAACCCTAACCGTAAGCTACCCTTGACTGCTTCTGCCTCCAATAGATTTCCTAAGACCTAGTGTTTTAAGGAACAGGTTAAAAAGAGAATCCTAATGTGATTTCTTGATAATGGGTGTGTTCCTTATCATATCCTAGTGTCTAAACTCTTCTCCATGGATGGACCCCCAAATAATATTACTTGACGTGCTAAGGGGTGTCTAGAGAGAGGGATAGGTTTAATAACTACCATAACCCTAATGCATACCCTAACCCTAACCCCTACACTAACACTAACACGTACCCTAATCCTAACCCGTACCCTAAACCGAACCCTAACCCTCAAACTAACCCTAACCCTAACCCTAAACCATACCCTACGCCGTACCCGAACCCGTACCCGAACCCGTACCCTAAGCCGTAACCTAACCCTAACCCTAACCCTAACCCTAACCCTAAGATACCCTTGACTGCTTCTGCCTCCAATAGATTTCCTAAGCACTAGTGTTTTAAGGAACAGGTTAAAAAGAGAATCCTAATGTGATTTCTTGATAATGGGTGTGTTCCTTATCTTCTCCTAGTGTCTAAACTCTTCTCCATGGCTGGACCCCCAAATAATATTCCTTGACGTGCTAAGGGGTATCTAGAGTGGGATAGGTTTAATAACTACCCTAACCCTAATGCGTACCCTAACCCTAACCCCTACCCTAACCCTAACACGTACCCTAATCCTAACCCGTACCCTAAACCGAGCCCTAACCCTCAAAGTAACCCTAACCCTAACCCTAACCCATACCCTACGCCGTACCCGAACCCGTACCCGAACCCGTACCCTAAGCCGTAACCTAACCCTAACCCTAACCGTAAGCTACCCTTGACTGCTTCTGGCTCCAATAGATTTCCTAAGCACTAGTGTTTTAAGGAACAGGTTAAAAAGAGAATCCTAATGTGATTTCTTGATAATGGGTGTGTTCCTTATCTTCCGCTAGTGTCTAAACTCTTCTCCATGGCTGGACCCCCAAATAATATTCCTTGACGTGCTAAGGGGTATCTAGAGAGTGGGATAGTTTTAATAACTACCCTAACCCTAACGCCTACCCTAACCCTAACGGCTACCCTAACACTAACACGTACCCTATTCCTAACCCGTACCCTAAACCGAGCCCTAACCCTCAAACTAACCCTAACCCTAACCCTAACCCATACCCTACACAGTACCCGAACCCGTACCCGATCCCGTACCCTAAGCCGTACCCTAACCCTAACCCTAACCCTAAGGTACCCTTGACTGCTTCTGCCTCCAATAGATTTCCTAAGCACTAGTGTTTTAAGGAACAGGTTAAAAAGAGAATCCTAATGTGATTTCTTGATAATGGGTGTGTTCCTTATCTTCTCCTAGTGTCTAAACTCTTCTCCATGGCTGGACCCCCAAATAATATTCTTTGACGTGCTAAGCGGTATCTAGAGAGTGGGATAGGTTTAATAACTACCCTAACCCTAATGCGTACCCTAACCCTAACCCCTACCCTAACCCTAACACGTACCCTAATCCTAACCCGTACCCTAAACCGAGCCCTAACCCTCAAACTAACCCTAACTCTAACCCTAAACCATGCCCTATGCCGTACCCGAACCCGTACCCGAACCCGTGCCCTAAGCCGTACCCTAACCCTAACCCTAACCCTAACCCTAAACCTAAGCTACCCTTGACTGCTTCTGCCTCCAATAGATTTCCTAAGCACTAGTGCTTTAAGGAACAGGTTAAAAAGAGAATCCTAATGTGATTTCTTGATAATGGGTGTGTTCCTTATCTTCTCCTAGTGTCTAAACTCTTCTCCATGGCTGGACCCCCAAATAATATTCTTTGACGTGCTAAGGGGTATCTAGAGAGTGGGATAGGTTTAATAACTACCCTAACCCTAATGCGTACCCTAACCCTAACCCCTACCATAACCCTAACACGTACCCTAATCCTAACCCGTACCCTAAACCGAGCCGTAACCCTCAAACTAACCCTAACTTTAACCCTAAACCATACCCTACGCCGTACCTGAACCCGTACCCGAACCCGTACCCTAAGCCGTACCCTAACCCTAACCCTAACCCTAACCCTAACCCTAAGCTACCCTTGACTGCTTCTGCCTCCAATAGATTTCCTAAGCACTAGTGTTTTAAGGAACAGGTTAAAAAGAGAATCCTAATGTGATTTCTTGATAATGGCTGTGTTCCTTATCTTCCCCTAGTGTCTAAACTCTTCTCCATGGCTGGACCCCCAAATAATATTCCTTGACGTGCTAAGGGGTATCTAGAGAGTGGGATAGGTTTAATAACTACCCTAACCCTAACGCTTACCCTAACCCTAACCCCTAACCTAACCCTAGCACGTACCCTAATCCTAACCCGTACCCTAAACCGAGCCCTAACCCTCAAACTAACCCTAACCCTAACCCTAACCCATACCCTACGCCGTACCCGAACCCGTACCCGAAACCGTACCCTAAGCCCTACCCTAACCCTAACCCTAACCCTAACCCTAAGCTACCCTTGACTGCTTCTGCCTCCAATAGATTTCCTAAGCACTAGTGTTTTAAGGAACAGGTTAAAAAGAGAATCCTAATGTGATTTCTTGATAATGAGTGTGTTCCTTATCTTCTCCTAGTGTCTGAACTCTTCTCCATGGCTGGACCCCCAAATAATATTCCTTTACGTGCTAAGGGGTATCTAGAGTGTTGGATAGGTTCAATAACTACCCTAACCCTAACGCGTACCCTAACCCTAACCCCTACCCTAACCCTAGCACGTACCCTAATCCTAACCCGTACCCTAAACCGAGACCTAACCCTCAAACTAACCCTAACCCTAACCCTAACCCATACCCTAGGCCGTAACCGAACCCGTACCCGAACCCGTACCCTAAGCCGTACCCTAACCCTAACCCTAACCCTAACCCTAACCCATACCCTACACCGTACCCGAACCCGTACCCTAAGCCGTACCCTAACTCTAACCCTAACCCTAACCCTAACCCTAACCCATACCCTACGCCGTACGCAAACCCGTACCCGAACCGTACCCTAAGCCGTAACCTAAACCTAACCCTAACCGTAAGCTACCCTTGACTGCTTCTGGCTCCA
Source organism: Eschrichtius robustus (assembly GCF_028021215.1). Taxonomy (NCBI): domain Eukaryota; kingdom Metazoa; phylum Chordata; class Mammalia; order Artiodactyla; family Eschrichtiidae; genus Eschrichtius; species Eschrichtius robustus. The sequence goes on from NW_027175278.1 coordinate 515,311, forward strand.
ATAGATTTCCTAAGCACTAGTGTTTTAAGGAACAGGTTAAAAAGAGAATCCTAATGTGATTTCTTGATAATGGGTGTGTTCCTTATCTTCCCCTAGTGTCTAAACTCTTCTCCATGGCTGGACCCCCAAATAATATTCCTTGACGTGCTAAGGGGTATCTAGAGAGTGGGATAGGTTTAATAACTACCCTAACCCTAATGCGTACCCTAACCCTAACACGTACCCTAATCCTAACCCGTACCCTAAACCGAGCCCTAACCCTCAAACTAACCCTAACTCTAACCCTAAACCATACCCTACGCCGTAACCGAACCCGTACCCGAACCCGTACCCTAACCCTAACCCTAACCCTAACCCTAACCCTAACCCATACCCTACGCCGTACCCGAACCCCTACCCGAACCCGTACCCTAAGCCGTAACCTAACCCTAACCCTAACCGTAAGCTACCCTTGACTGCTTCTGGCTCCAATAGATTTCCTAAGCACTAGTGTTTTGAGGAATAGGTTAAAAAGACAATCCTAATGTGATTTCTTGATAATGGGTGTGTTCCTTATCTTCTCCTAGTGTCTAAACACTTCTCCATGGCTGGACCCCCAAATAATATTCCTTGACGTGCTAAGGGGTATCTAGAGAGTGAGATAGGTTTAATAACTACCCTAACCCTAATGCGTACCCTAACCCTAACACGTACCCTAATCCTAACCCGTACCCTAAACCGAGCCCTAACCCTCAAACTAACCCTAACTCTAACCCTAAACCATACCCTACGCCGTACCCGAACCCGTACCCGAACCCGTACCCTAAGCCGTACCCTAAACCTAACCCTAACCCTAACCCTAACCCTAAGCTACCCTTGACTGCTTCTGCCTCCAATAGATTTCCTAAGCACTGGTGTTTTAAGGAACAGGTTAAAAAGAGAATCCTAATGGGATTTCTTGATAATGGCTGTGTTCCTTATCTTCTCCTAGTGTCTAAACTCTTCTCCATGGCTGGACCCCCAAATAATATTCCTTGACGTGCTAAGGGGTATCTAGAGAGTGGGATAGGTTTAATAACTACCCTAACCCTAACGCATACCCTAACCCTAACCCCTACCCTAACCCTAGCACGTACCCTAATCCTAACCCCTACCCTAAACCGAGCCCTAACCCTCAAACTAACCCTAACCCTAACCCTAACCCATACCCTACGCCGTACCCGAACCCGTACCCGAAACCGTACCCTAAGCCGTACCCTAACCCTAACCCTAACCCTAACCCTAACCCTAAACTACCCTTGACTGCTTCTGCCTCCAATAGATTTCCTAAGCACTAGTGTTTTAAGGAACAGGTTAAAAAGAGAATCCTAATGTGATTTCTTGATAATGAGTGTTCCTTATCTTCTCCTAGTGTCTAAACTCTTCTCCATGGCTGGACCCCCAAATAATATTCCTTGACGTGCTAAGAGGTATCTAGAGAGTGGGATAGGTTTAATAACTACCCTAACCCTAACGCGTACCCTAACCCTAACCCCTACCCTAACCCTAACACGTACCCTTATCCTAACCCGTACCCTAAACCGAGCCCTAACCCTCAAACTAACCCTGACCCTAACCCTAACCCATACCCTACGCCGTACGCAAACCCGTATCCGAACCGTACCCTAAGCCGTAACCTAACCCTAACCCTAACCGTAAGCTACCCTTGACTGCTTCTGGCTCCAATAGATTTCCTAAGCACTAGTGTTTTAAGGAACAGGTTAAAAAGAGAATCCTAATGTGATTTCTTGATAATGGGTGTGTTCCTTATCTTCCCCTAGTGTCTAAACTCTTCTCCATGGCTGGACCCCCAAATAATATTCCTTGACGTGCTAAGGGGTATCTAGAGAGTGGGATAGGTTTAATAACTACCCTAACCCTAATGCGTACCCTAACCCTAACACGTACCCTAATCCTAACCCGTACCCTAAACCGAGCCCTAACCCTCAAACTAACCCTAACTCTAACCCTAAACCATACCCTACGCCGTACCCGAACCCGTACCCGAACCCGTACCCTAAGCCGTACCCTAACCCTAACCCTAACCCTAACCCTAACCCTAAGCTTCCCTTGACTGCTTCTGCTCCAATAGATTTCCTAAGCACTGGTGTTTTAAGGAACAGGTTAAAAAGAGAATCCTAATGTGATTTCTTGATAATGGCTGTGTTCCTTATCTTCTCCTAGTGTCTAAACTCTTCTCCATGGCTGGACCCCCAAATAATATTCCTTGACGTGCTAAGGGGTATCTAGTGAGTGGGATATGTTTAATAACTACCCTAACCCTAACGCATACCCTAACCCTAACCCCTACCCTAACCCTAGCACGTACCCTAATCCTAACCCGTACCCTAAACCGAGCCCTAACCCTCAAACTAACCCTAACCCTAACCCTAACCCATACCCTACGCCGTACCCGAACCCGTACCCGAAACCGTACCCTAAGCCGTACCCTAACCCTAACCCTAACCCTAACCCTAACCCTAAACTACCCTTGACTGCTTCTGCCTCCAATAGATTTCCTAAGCACTAGTGTTTTAGGAACAGGTTAAAAAGAGAATCCTAATGTGATTTCTTGATAATGAGTGTTCCTTATCTTCTCCTAGTGTCTGAACTCTTCTCCATGGCTGGACCCCCAAATAATATTCCTTTACGTGCTAAGGGGTATCTAGAGAGTGGGATAGGTTCAATAACTACCCTAACCCTAACGCGTACCCTAACCCTAACCCCTACCCTAACCCTAGCACGTACCCTAATCCTAACCCGTACCCTAAACCGAGCCCTAACCCTCAAACTAACCCTAACCCTAACCCTAACCCATACCCTACGCCGTAACCGAACCCGTACCCGAACCCGTACCCTAAGCCGTACCCTAACCCTAACCCTAACCCTAACCCTAACCCTAACCCATACCCTACGCCGTACCCGAACCCCTACCCGAACCCGTACCCTAAGCCGTAACCTAACCCTAACCCTAACCGTAAGCTACCCTTGACTGCTTCTGGCTCCAATAGATTTCCTAAGCACTAGTGTTTTGAGAAATAGGTTAAAAAGACAATCCTAATGTGATTTCTTGATAATGGGTGTGTTCCTTATCTTCTCCTAGTGTCTAAACACTTCTCCATGGCTGGACCCCCAAATAATATTCCTTGACGTGCTAAGGGGTATCTAGAGATTGAGATAGGTTTAATAACTACCCTAACCCTAATGCGTACCCTAACCCTAACACGTACCCTAATCCTAACCCGTACCCTAAACCGAGCCCTAACCCTCAAACTAACCCTAACTCTAACCCTAAACCATACCCTACGCCGTACCCGAACCCGTACCCGAACCCGTACCCTAAGCCGTACCCTAACTCTAACCCTAACCCTAACCCTAACCCTAAGCTACCCTTGACTGCTTCTGCCTCTAATAGATTTCCTAAGCACTGGTGTTTTAAGGAACAGGTTAAAAAGAGAATCCTAATGTGATTTCTTGATAATGGCTGTGTTCCTTATCTTCTCCTAGTGTCTAAACTCTTCTCCATGGCTGGACCCCCAAATAATATTCCTTGACGTGCTAAGGGGTATCTAGAGAGTGGGATATGTTTAATAACTACCCTAACCCTAACGCGTACCCTAACCCTAACCCCTACCCTAACCCTAGCACGTACCCTAATCCTAACCCGTACCCTAAACCGAGCCCTAACCCTCAAACTAACCCTAACCCTAACCCTAACCCATACCCTACGCCGTACCCGAACCCGTACCCGAAACCGTACCCTAAGACCTACCCTAAACCTAACCCTAACCCTAACCCTAACCCTAAACTACCCTTGACTGCTTCTGCCTCCAATAGATTTCCTAAGCACTAGTGTTTTAAGGAACAGGTTAAAAAGAGAATCCTAATGTGATTTCTTGATAATGAGTGTTCCTTATCTTCTCCTAGTGTCTGAACTCTTCTCCATGGCTGGACCCCCAAATAATATTCCTTTACGTGCTAAGGGGTATCTAGAGAGTGGGATAGGTTCAATAACTACCCTAACCCTAACGCGTACCCTAACCCTAACCCCTACCCTAACCCTAGCACGTACCCTAATCCTAACCCGTACCCTAAACCGAGCCCTAACCCTCAAATTAACCCTAACCCTAACCCTAACCCATACCCTACGCCGTACCCGAACCCGTACCCGAAACCGTACCCTAAGCCGTACCCTAACCCTAACCCTAACCCTAACCCTAACCCTAAACTACCCTTGACTGCTTCTGCCTCCAATAGATTTCCTAAGCACTAGTGTTTTAAGGAACAGGTTAAAAAGAGAATCCTAATGTGATTTCTTGATAATGAGTGTTCCTTATCTTCTCCTAGTGTCTGAACTCTTCTCCATGGCTGGACCCCCAAATAATATTCCTTCACGTGCTAAGGGGTATCTAGAGAGTGGGATAGGTTCAATAACTACCCTAACCCTAACGCGTACCCTAACCCTAACCCCTACCCTAACCCTAGCACGTACCCTAATCCTAACCCGTACCCTAAACCGAGCCCTAACCCTCAAACTAACCCTAACCCTAACCCTAACCCATACCCTACGCCGTAACCGAACCCGTACCCGAACCCGTACCCTAAGCCGTACCCTAACCCTAACCCTAACCCTAACCCTAACCCTAACCCTAACCCATACCCTACGCCGTACCCGAACCCCTACCCGAACCCGTACCCTAAGCCGTAACCTAACCCTAACCCTAACCGTAAGCTACCCTTGACTGCTTCTGGCTCCAATAGATTTCCTAAGCACTAGTGTTTTGAGGAACAGGTTAAAAAGACAATCCTAATGTGATTTCTTGATAATGGGTGTGTTCCTTATCTTCTCCTAGTGTCTAAACACTTCTCCATGGCTGGACCCCCAAATAATATTCCTTGACGTGCTAAGGGGTATCTAGAGAGTGGGATAGGTTTAATAACTACCCTAACCCTAATGCGTACCCTAACCCTAACACGTACCCTAATCCTAACCCGTACCCTAAACCGAGCCCTAACCCTCAAACTAACCCTAACTCTAACCCTAAACCATACCCTACGCCGTACCCGAACCCGTACCCGAACCCGTACCCTAAGCCGTACCCTAACTCTAACCCTAACCCTAACCCTAACCCTAAGCTACCCTTGACTGCTTCTGCCTCCAATAGATTTCCTAAGCACTGGTGTTTTAAGGAACAGGTTAAAAAGAGAATCCTAATGTGATTTCTTGATAATGGCTGTGTTCCTTATCTTCTCCTAGTGTCTAAACTCTTCTCCATGGCTGGACCCCCAAATAATATTCCTTGACGTGCTAAGGGGTATCTAGAGAGTGGGATATGTTTAATAACTACCCTAACCCTAACGCGTACCCTAACCCTAACCCCTACCCTAACCCTAGCACGTACCCTAATCCTAACCCGTACCCTAAACCGAGCCCTAACCCTCAAACTAACCCTAACCCTAACCCTAACCCATACCCTACGCCGTACCCGAACCCGTACCCGAAACCGTACCCTAAGCCGTACCCTAACCCTAACCCTAACCCTAACCCTAACCCTAAACTACCCTTGACTGCTTCTGCCTCCAATAGATTTCCTAAGCACTAGTGTTTTAAGGAACAGGTTAAAAAGAGAATCCTAATGTGATTTCTTGATAATGAGTGTTCCTTATCTTCTCCTAGTGTCTGAACTCTTCTCCATGGCTGGACCCCCAAATAATATTCCTTTACGTGCTAAGGGGTATCTAGAGAGTGGGATAGGTTCAATAACTACCCTAACCCTAACGCGTACCCTAACCCTAACCCCTACCCTAACCCTAGCACGTACCCTAATCCTAACCCGTACCCTAAACCGAGCCCTAACCCTCAAACTAACCCTAACCCTAACCCTAACCCATACCCTACGCCGTAACCGAACCCGTACCCAAACCCGTACCCTAAGCCGTACCCTAACCCTAACCCTAACCCTAACCCTAACCCTAACCCATACCCTACGCCGTACCCGAACCCCTACCCGAACCCGTACCCTAAGCCGTAACCTAACCCTAACCCTAACCGTAAGCTACCCTTGACTGCTTCTGGCTCCAATAGATTTCCTAAGCACTAGTGTTTTGAGGAACAGGTTAAAAAGACAATCCTAATGTGATTTCTTGATAATGGGTGTGTTCCTTATCTTCTCCTAGTGTCTAAACACTTCTCCATGGCTGGACCCCCAAATAATATTCCTTGACGTGCTAAGGGGTATCTAGAGAGTGGGATAGGTTTAATAACTACCCTAACCCTAATGCGTACCCTAACCCTAACCCCTACCCTACGCCGTACCCAAACCCGTACCCTAAGACGTACCCTAACCCTAACCCTAACCCTAACCCTAACCCTAACCCTAACCCTAACCCTAACCCTAACCCTAAGCTACCCTTGACTGCTTCTGCCTCCAATAGATTTCCTAAGCAACAGTGTTTTAAGGAACAGGTTAAAAAGAGAATCCAATGTGATTTCTTGATAATGGGTGTGTTCCTTATCTTCTCCTAGTGTCTGAACTCTTCTCCATGGCTGGACACCCAAATAATATTCCTTGACGTGCTAAGGGGTATCTAGAGAGTGGGATAGGTTTAATAACTACCCTAACACTAATGCGTACCCTAACCCTAACCCCTACCCTAATCCTAACACGTACCCTAATCCTAAACCGTACCCTAAACCGAGCCCTAACCCTCAAACTAACCCTAACCCTAACCCTAACCCATACCCTACGCCGTACCCGAACCCGTACCCGAAACCGTACCCTAAGCCGTACCCTAACCCTAACCCTAACCCTAACCCTAACCCTAACCCTAAGCTACCCTTGACTGCTTCTGCCTCCAATAGATTTCCTAAGCACTAGTGTTTTGAGGAACAGGTTAAAAAGGGAATCCTAATGTGATTTCTTGATAATGGGTGTGTTCCTTATCTTCTCCTAGTGTCTAAACTCTTCTCCATGGCTGGACCCCCAAATAATATTCCTTGACGTGCTAAGGGGTATCTAGAGAGGGATAGGTTTAATAACTACCCTAACCCTAATGCGTACCCTAACCCTAGCCCCTACCCTAACCCTAACACGTACCCTAATCCTAACCCGTACTCTAAACCGAGCCCTAACCCTCAAACTAACCCGAACCCTAACCCTAACCCATACCCTACGCCGTACCCGAACCCGTACCCGAAACCGTACCCTAAGCCCTACCCTAACCCTAACCCTAACCCTAACCCTAACCCTAAACTACCCTTGACTGCTTCTGCCTCCAATAGATTTCCTAAGCACTAGTGTTTTAAGGAACAGGTTAAAAAGAGAATCCTAATGTGATTTCTTGATAATGAGTGTTCCTTATCTTCTCCTAGTGTCTGAACTCTTCTCCATGGCTGGACCCCCAAATAATATTCCTGGACGTGCTAAGGGGTATTTAGAGAGTGGGATAGGTTTAATAACTACCCTAACCCTAACGCATACCCTAACCCTAACAGATACCCTAACCCTAACAAGTACCCTAATCCTAAACCGTACCCTAAACCGAGCCCTAACCTTAAAACTAACCCTAACCCTAACCCTAACCCATACCTTATGCCGTACCCGAACCCGTACCGGAACCCGTACCCTAAGCCGTACCCTAACCCTAACCCTAACCCTAACCCTAACCCTAACCCTAAGCTACCCTTGACTGCTTCTGCCTCCAATAGATTTCCTAAGCACTAGCGTTTTAAGGACCAGGTTAAACAGAGAATCCTAATGTGATTTCTTGATAATGTGTGTGTTGCTTATCTTATCCTAGTGTCGAAACTCTTCTCCATGTCTGGACCCCCAAATAATATTCCTTGACGTGCTAAGGGGTATCTAGAGAGTGGGATAGTTTTAATAACTAACCAAACCCTACTGCGTACCATAACCCTAACCCCTACCCTAACACTAACACGTACCCTAATAGTAACCCATACCCTAAACCGAGCCCTAACCCTAAAACTAACCCTAACCCATACCCTACGCCGTACCCTAAGCCGTACCCTAAACCTAACCCTAACCCTAACCCTAACCGTAAGCTACCCTTGACTGCTTCTGCCTCCAATAGATTTCCTAAGAACTAGTGTTTTAAGGAACAGGTTAAAAAGAGAATCCTAATGTTATTTCTTGATAATGGGTGTGTTCCTAATCTTATCCTAGTGTGTAAACTCTTCTCCATGTCTGGACCCCCAAATAATATTCCTTGACGTGCTAAGAGTTATCTAGAGAGTGGGATAGTTTTAATAACTACCCTAACCCTAACGCGTACCCTAACCCTAACCCCACCATAACACTAACATGTACCCTAATCCTAACCCGTACCCTACACCGAGCCCTAACCCTAAAAGTAACCCTAACCCTAACCCTAACCCATACCTTACACAGTACCTGAACCCGTACCCGAACCTGTCCCCTAACCCGTACCCTAAGCCGTACCCTAACCCTAATCCTAACCCTAAGATACCCTTGACTGCTTCTGCCTCCAATAGATTTCCTAAGCACTATTTTTTTAAGGAACAGGTTAAAAAGAGAATCCTAATGTGATTTCTTGATAATGGGTGTGTTCCTTATCTTATCCTAGACTCTTAACTCTTCTCCATGGCTGGACCCCCAAATAATATTCCTTGACGTGATAAGGGGTATCTACAGAGTGCGATAGGTTTAATAACTAACCTAACCCTAACGCGTACCCTAACCCTAAACCCTACCCTAACACTAACACGTACCCTAATCCTAACCCGTACCCTAAACCGAGCCCTAAACCTAAAAGAAACCCTAACCCTAACCCTAACCCATAACCTACGCCGTACCCTAAGCCGTACCCTAAACCTAACCCTAACCCTAACCCTAACCCTAAGCTACCCTTGACTGCTTCTGCCTCCAATAGATTTCCTAAGCACTAGTGTTTTAAGGAACAGGTTAAAAAGAGAATCCTAATGTGATTTCTTGATAATGGGTGTGTTCCTTATCTTCTCCTAGTGTCTGAACTCTTCTCCATGGCTGGACCCCCAAATAATATTCCTTTACGTGCTAAGGGGTATCTAGAGAGTGGGATAGGTTTAATAACTACCCTAACCCTAATGCATACCCTAACCCTAACCCCTACCCTAACCCTAACACGTACCCTAATCCTAACCCGTAACCTAAACCGAGCCTTAACCCTCAAACTAACCATAACCCTAACCCTAAAACATACCCTACGCCGTACCCGAACCCGTACCCGAACCCGTACCCTAAGCCGTACCCTAAACCTAACCCTAACCCTAACCCTTACCCTAAGCTACCCTTCACTGATTCTGCCTCCAATAGATTTCCTAAGCACTATTTTTTTAAGTAACAGGTTAAAAAGAGAATCCTAATGTGATTTCTTGATAATGGGTGTGTTCCTTATCTTATCCTAGAGTCTAAACTCTTCTCCATGGCTGGACCCCCAAATAATATTCCTTGACGTGATAAGGGGTATCTACAGAGTGCGATAGGTTTAATAACTAACCTAACCCTAACACGTACCCTAACCCTAACCCCTACCCTAACACTAACACGTACCCTAATCCTAAACCGTACCCTAACCCGAGCCCTAACCCTAAAACTAACCCTAACCCTAACCCTAACCCATACCCTACGCCGTACCCTAACCCGTACCCTAAATCTAACCCTAACCCTAACCCTAACCGTAAGCTACCCTTGACTGCTTCTGCCTCCAATAGATTTCCTAAGACCTAGTGTTTTAAGGAACAGGTTAAAAAGAGAATCCTAATGTGATTTCTTGATAATGGGTGTGTTCCTTATCTTATCCTAGTGTCTAAACTCTTCTCCATGGCTGGACCCCCAAATAATATTACTTGACGTGCTAAGGGGTGTCTAGAGAGTGGGATAGGTTTAATAACTACCATAACCCTAATGCATACCCTAACCCTAACCCCTACACTAACAATAACACGTACCCTAATCCTAACCCGTACCCTAAACCGAACACTAACCCTCAAACTAACCCTAACCCTAACCCTAAACCATACCCTACGCCATACCCGAACCCGTAACCGAACCCGTACCCTAAGCCATACCCTAACCCTAACCCTAACCCTAACCCTAACCCTAAGATACCCTTGACTGCTTCTGCCTCCAATAGATTTCCTAAGCACTAGTGTTTTAAGGAACAGGTTAAAAAGAGAATCATAATGTGATTTCTTGATAATGGGTGTGTTCCTTATCTTCTCCTAGTGTCTAAACTCTTCTCCATGGCTGGACCCCCAAATAATATTCCTTGACGTGCTAAGGGGTATCTAGAGAGTGGGATAGGTTTAATAACTACCCTAAACCTAACGCGTACCTTAACCCTAACCCCTACCCTAAACCTAACACGTACCCTAATCCTAACCCGTACCCTAAACCGAGCCCTAACCCTAAAACTAACCCTAACCCTAACCCTAACCCATACCCGACGCCATACACGAACCCGTACCCGAAACCGAACCCTAACCCGTACCCTAATCCTAACCCTAAACCTAAGCTACCCTTGACTGCTTCTGCCTCCAGTAGATTTCCTAAGCACTAGTCTTTTAAGGAACAGGTTAAAAAGAGAATCCTAATATGAGTTCTTGATAATGGGTGTGTTCCTTATCTTATCCTAGTGTCTAAACTCTTCTCCATGGCTGGACTCCAAAATAATAATACTTAACGTGCTAAGGGGTATCTAGAGAGTGGGATAGGTTTAATAACTACCCTCAGCCTAACGTGTACCCTAACCCTAAACCATACCCTAACCCTAACACGTACCCTAATCCTAACCCATACCCTAAACCGAGCCCTAACACTAAAACTAACCCTAACCCTAACCCTAACCCTAAGCTACCCTTGACTGCTTCTGCCTCCAATAGATTTCCTAAGCAGTAGTGTTTTAAGGAACAGGTTAAAAAGAGAATCCTAATGTGATTTCTTGAAATGGGTGTGTTCCTTATCTTATCCTAGTGTCTAAACTCTTCTCCATGGCTGAACTCCCAAAAAATATTCCTTGACGTGCTAAGGGGTATCTAGAGAGTGGGATAGGTTTAATAACTACCCTAACCCTAACGCGTACCCTAACCCTAACCCCTACCCTAACCCTAACACGTACCCTAATCCTAACCCGTACCCTAAACCGAGCCCTAACCCTCAAACGAACCCTAACCCTATCCCTAACCCATACCCTACGCCGTACCCGAACCCGTACACGAACCCGTACCCTAAGCCGTACCCTAACACTAACCCTAACCCTAACCCTAACCCTAAGCTACCCTTGACTGCTTCTGCCTCCAATAGATATCCTAACCACTAGTGTTTTAAGGAACAGGTTAAAAAGAGAATCTTAATATGATTTCTTGATAATGGGTGTGTTCCTTATCTTCTCCTAGTGTCTAAACTCTTCTCCATGGCTGGACCCCCAAATAATAATCCTTTACGTGCTAAGGGGTATCTAGAGAGTGGGATAGGTTTAATAACTAACCTAACCCTAACGCGTACCCTAATCCTAACCCCTACCCTAACCCTAACACGTACCCTAATCCTAACCCGTACCCTAAACCGAGCCCTAAACCTCAAACTAACCCTAACCCTAACCCTAACCCATACCCTACGCCGTACCCGAACTCGTACCCGAACCCGTACCCTAAGCCGTACCCTAACACTAACCCTAACCCTAACCCTAACCCTAAGCTACCCTTGACTGCTTCTGCCTCCAATAGATTTCCTAAGCACTAGTGTTTTAAGGAACAGGTTAAAAAGAGAATCCTAATGTGATTTCTTGATAATGGGTGTGTTCCTTATCTTCCCCTAGTGTCTAAACTCTTCTCCATGGCTGGACCCCCAAATAATATTCCTTGACGTGCTAAGGGGTATCTAGAGAGTGGGATAGGTTTAATAACTACCCTAACCCTAATGCGTACCCTAACCCTAACACGTACCCTAATCCTAACCCGTACCCTAAACCGAGCCCTAACCCTCAAACTAACCCTAACTCTAACCCTAAACCATACCCTACGCCGTACCCGAACCCGTACCCGAACCCGTACCCTAAGCCGTACCCTAACCCTAACCCTAACCCTAACCCTAACCCTAAGCTACCCTTGACTGCTTCTGCCTCCAATAGATTTCCTAAGCACTGGTGTTTTAAGGAACAGGTTAAAAAGAGAATCCTAATGTGATTTCTTGATAATGGCTGTGTTCCTTATCTTCTCCTAGTGTCTAAACTCTTCTCCATGGCTGGACCCCCAAATAATATTCCTTGACGTGCTAAGGGGTATCTAGAGAGTGGGATATGTTTAATAACTACCCTAACCCTAACGCATACCCTAACCCTAACCCCTACCCTAACCCTAGCACGTACCCTAATCCTAACCCGTACCCTAAACCGAGCCCTAACCCTCAAACTAACCCTAACCCTAACCCTAACCCATACCCTACGCCGTACCCGAACCCGTGCCCGAAACCGTACCCTAAGCCGTACCCTAACCCTAACCCTAACCCTAACCCTAACCCTAACCCATACCCTACGCCGTACCCGAACCCCTACCCGAACCCGTACCCTAAGCCGTAACCTAACCCTAACCCTAACCGTAAGCTACCCTTGACTGCTTCTGGCTCCAATAGATTTCCTAAGCACTAGTGTTTTGAGGAACAGGTTAAAAAGACAATCCTAATGTGATTTCTTGATAATGGGTGTGTTCCTTATCTTCTCCTAGTGTCTAAACACTTCTCCATGGCTGGACCCCCAAATAATATTCCTTGACGTGCTAAGGGGTATCTAGAGAGTGGGATAGGTTTAATAACTACCCTAACCCTAATGCGTACCCTAACCCTAACACGTACCCTAATCCTAACCCGTACCCTAAACCGAGCCCTAACCCTCAAACTAACCCTAACTCTAACCCTAAACCATACCCTACGCCGTACCCGAACCCGTACCCGAACCCGTACCCTAAGCCGTACCCTAACTCTAACCCTAACCCTAACCCTAACCCTAAGCTACCCTTGACTGCTTCTGCCTCCAATAGATTTCCTAAGCACTGGTGTTTTAAGGAACAGGTTAAAAAGAGAATCCTAATGTGATTTCTTGATAATGGCTGTGTTCCTTATCTTCTCCTAGTGTCTAAACTCTTCTCCATGGCTGGACCCCCAAATAATATTCCTTGACGTGCTAAGGGGTATCTAGAGAGTGGGATATGTTTAATAACTACCCTAACCCTAACGCATACCCTAACCCTAACCCCTACCCTAACACTAGCACGTACCCTAATCCTAACCCGTACCCTAAACCGAGCCCTAACCCTCAAACTAACCCTAAACCTAACCCTAACCCATACCCTACGCCGTACCCGAACCCGTACCCGAAACCGTACCCTAAGCCGTACCCTAACCCTAACCCTAACCCTAACCCTAACCCTAAACTACCCTTGACTGCTTCTGCCTCCAATAGATTTCCTAAGCACTAGTGTCTTAAGGAACAGGTTAAAAAGAGAATCCTAATGTGATTTCTTGATAATGAGTGTTCCTTATCTTCTCCTAGTGTCTGAACTCTTCTCCATGGCTGGACCCCCAAATAATATTCCTTTACGTGCTAAGGGGTATCTAGAGAGTGGGATAGGTTCAATAACTACCCTAACCCTAACGCGTACCCTAACCCTAACCCCTACCCTAACCCTAGCACGTACCCTAATCCTAACCCGTACCCTAAACCGAGCCCTAACCCTCAAACTAACCCTAACCCTAACCCTAACCCATACCCTATGCCGTAACCGAACCCGTACCCGAACCCGTACCCTAAGCCGTACCCTAACCCTAACCCTAACCCTAACCCTAACCCTAACCCATACCCTACGCCGTACCCGAACCCCTACCCGAACCCGTACCCTAAGCCGTAACCTAACCCTAACCCTAACCGTAAGCTACCCTTGACTGCTTCTGGCTCCAATAGATTTCCTAAGCACTAGTGTTTTGAGGAACAGGTTAAAAAGACAAACCTAATGTGATTTCTTGATAATGGGTGTGTTCCTTATCTTCTCCTAGTGTCTAAACACTTCTCCATGGCTGGACCCCCAAATAATATTCCTTGACGTGCTAAGGGGTATCTAGAGAGTGGGATAGGTTTAATAACTACCCTAACCCTAATGCGTACCCTAACCCTAACACGTACCCTAATCCTAACCCGTACCCTAAACCGAGCCCTAACCCTCAAACTAACCCTAACCCTAACCCTAACCCATACCCTACGCCATACCCGAACCCGTACCCGAAACCGTACCCTAAGCCGTACCCTAACCCTAACCCTAACCCTAACCCTAACCCTAAACTACCCTTGACTGCTTCTGCCTCCAATAGATTTCCTAAGCACTAGTGTTTTAAGGAACAGGTTAAAAAGAGAATCCTAATGTGATTTCTTGATAATGAGTGTTCCTTATCTTCTCCTAGTGTCTGAACTCTTCTCCATGGCTGGACCCCCAAATAATATTCCTTGACGTGCTAAGGGGTATCTAGAGAGTGGGATAGGTTCAATAACTACCCTAACCCTAACGCGTACCCTAACCCTAACCCCTACCATAACCCTAGCACGTACCCTAATCCTAACCCGTACCCTAAACCGAGCCCTAACCCTCAAACTAACCCTAACCCTAACCCTAACCCATACCCTATGCCGTAACCGAACCCGTACCCGAACCCGTACCCTAAGCCGTACCCTAACCCTAACCCTAACCCTAACCCTAACCCTAACCCATACCCTACGCCGTACCCGAACCCCTACCCGAACCCGTACCCTAAGCCGTAACCTAACCCTAACCCTAACCGTAAGCTACCCTTGACTGCTTCTGGCTCCAATAGATTTCCTAAGCACTAGTGTTTTGAGGAACAGGTTAAAAAGACAAACCTAATGTGATTTCTTGATAATGGGTGTGTTCCTTATCTTCTCCTAGTGTCTAAACACTTCTCCATGGCTGGACCCCCAAATAATATTCCTTGACGTGCTAAGGGGTATCTAGAGAGTGGGATAGGTTTAATAACTACCCTAACCCTAATGCGTACCCTAACCCTAACACGTACCCTAATCCTAACCCGTACCCTAAACCGAGCCCTAACCCTCAAACTAACCCTAACCCTAACCCTAACCCATACCCTACGCCATACCCGAACCCGTACCCGAAACCGTACCCTAAGCCGTACCCTAACCCTAACCCTAACCCTAACCCTAACCCTAAACTACCCTTGACTGCTTCTGCCTCCAATAGATTTCCTAAGCACTAGTGTTTTAAGGAACAGGTTAAAAAGAGAATCCTAATGTGATTTCTTGATAATGAGTGTTCCTTATCTTCTCCTAGTGTCTGAACTCTTCTCCATGGCTGGACCCCCAAATAATATTCCTTGACGTGCTAAGGGGTATCTAGAGAGTGGGATAGGTTCAATAACTACCCTAACCCTAACGCGTACCCTAACCCTAACCCCTACCCTAACCCTAGCACGTACCCTAATCCTAACCCGTACCCTAAACCGAGCCCTAACCCTCAAACTAACCCTAACCCTAACCCTAACCCATACCCTATGCCGTAACCGAACCCGTACCCGAACCCGTACCCTAAGCCGTACCCTAACCCTAACCCTAACCCTAACCCTAACCCTAACCCATACCCTACGCCGTACCCGAACCCCTACCCGAACCCGTACCCTAAGCCGTAACCTAACCCTAACCCTAACCGTAAGCTACCCTTGACTGCTTCTGGCTCCAATAGATTTCCTAAGCACTAGTGTTTTGAGGAACAGGTTAAAAAGACAAACCTAATGTGATTTCTTGATAATGGGTGTGTTCCTTATCTTCTCCTAGTGTCTAAACACTTCTCCATGGCTGGACCCCCAAATAATATTCCTTGACGTGCTAAGGGGTATCTAGAGAGTGGGATAGGTTTAATAACTACCCTAACCCTAATGCGTACCCTAACCCTAACCCCTACCCTACGCCGTACCCAAACCCGTACCCTAAGCCGTACCCTAACCCTAACCCTAACCCTAACCCTAACTCTAACCCTAAGCTACCCTTGACTGCTTCTGCCTCCAATAGATTTCCTAAGCACCAGTGTTTTAAGGAACAGGTTAAAAAGAGAATCCAATGTGATTTCTTGATAATGGGTGTGTTCCTTATCTTCTCCTAGTGTCTGAACTCTTCTCCATGGCTGGACACCCAAATAATATTCCTTGACGTGCTAAGGGGTATCTAGAGAGTGGGATAGGTTTAATAACTACCCTAACACTAATGCGTACCCTAACCCTAACCCCTACCCTAATCCTAACACGTACCCTAATCCTAAACCGTACCCTAAACCGAGCCCTAACCCTCAAACTAACCCTAACCCTAACCCTAACCCATACACTACGCCGTACCCGAACCCGTACCCGAAACCGTACCCTAAGCCGTACCCTAACCCTAACCCTAACCCTAACCCTAACCCTAACCCTAAGCTACCCTTGACTGCTTCTGCCTCCAATAGATTTCCTAAGCACTAGTGTTTTGAGGAACAGGTTAAAAAGGGAATCCTAATGTGATTTCTTGATAATGGGTGTGTTCCTTATCTTCTCCTAGTGTCTAAACTCTTCTCCATGGCTGGACCCCCAAATAATATTCCTTGACGTGCTAAGGGGTATCTAGAGAGGGATAGGTTTAATAACTACCCTAACCCTAATGCGTACCCTAACCCTAGCCCCTACCCTAACCCTAACACGTACCCTAATCCTAACCCGTACTCTAAACCGAGCCCTAACCCTCAAACTAACCCGAACCCTAACCCTAACCCATACCCTACGCCGAACCCGAACCCGTACCCGAAACCGTACCCTAAGCCCTACCCTAACCCTAACCCTAACCCTAACCCTAACCCTAAACTACCCTTGACTGCTTCTGCCTCCAATAGATTTCCTAAGCACTAGTGTTTTAAGGAACAGGTTAAAAAGAGAATCCTAATGTGATTTCTAGATAATGAGTGTTCCTTATCTTCTCCTAGTGTCTGAACTCTTCTCCATGGCTGGACCCCCAAATAATATTCCTTTACGTGCTAAGGGGTATCTAGAGAGTGGGATAGGTTAAATAATTACCCTAACCCTAACGCGTACCCTAACCCTAACCCCTACCCTAACCCTTACACGTATCCTAATCCTAACCCGTACCCTAAACCGAGCCCTAACCCTCAAACTAACCCTAACCCTAACCCTAAACCATACCCTACGCCGTAACCGAACCCGTAACCTAAGCCGTACCCTAAGCCGTACCCTAAACCTAACCCTAACCCTAAGGTACCCTTTACTGCTTCTGCCTCCAATAGATTTCCTAAGCACTAGTGTTTTAAGGAACAGGTTAAAAAGAGAATCCAATGTGATTTCTTGATAATGGGTGTGTTCCTTATCTTCTCCTAGTGTCTGAACTCTTCTCCATGGCTGGACACCCAAATAATATTCCTTGACGTGCTAAGGGGTATCTAGAGAGTGGGATAGGTTTAATAACTACCCTAACACTAATGCGTACCCTAACCCTAACCCCTACCCTAATCCTAACCCGTACCCTAAACCGAGCCCTAACCCTCAAACTAACCCTAACCCTAACCCTAAACCATACCCTACGCCGTACCCGAACCCGTACCCGAAACCGTACCCTAAGCCGTACCCTAAACCTAACCCTAACCCTAACCCTAACCCTAAGCTACCCTTGACTGCTTCTGCCTCCAATAGATTTCCTAAGCACTAGTGTTTTAAGGAACAGGTTAAAAAGGTAATCCTAATGTGATTTCTTTATAATGGGTGTGTTCCTTATCTTCTCCTAGTGTCTAAACTCTTCTCCATGGCTGGACCCCAAAATAATATTCCTTGACGTGCTAAGGGGTATCTAGAGAGTGGGATAGGTTTAATAACTACCCTAACCCTAACGCGTACCCTAACCCTAACCCCTACCCTAACCCTAACACGTACCCTAATCCTAACCCGTACCCTAAACCTAGCCCTAACCCTCAAACTAACCCTAACCCTAACCCTAACCCATACACTACGCCGTACGCAAACCCATACCCGAACCCGTACCCTAAGCCGTAACCTAACCCTAACCCTAACCGTAAGCTACCCTTGACTGCTTCTGGCTCCAATAGATTTCCTAAGCACTAGTGTTTTAAGGAACAGGTTAAAAAGAGAATCCTAATGTGATTTCTTGATAATGGGTGTGTTCCTTATCTTCCCCTAGTGTCTAAACTCTTCTCCATGGCTGGACCCCCAAATAATATTCCTTGACGTGCTAAGGGGTATCTACAGACTGGGATAGGTTTAATAACTACCCTAACCCTAACGCGTACCCTAACCCTAACCCCTACCCTAACACTAACACGTACCCTAATCCTAACCCGTACCCTAAACCGAGCCCTAACCCTAAAACTAACCCTAACCCTAACCCTAACCCATACCCTATGCCGTACCCTAAGCCGTACCCTAACCCTAACCCTAACCCTAACCCTAACCGTAAGCTACCCTTGACTGCTTCTGCCTCCATTTGATTTCCTAACCACTAGTGTTGTAAGGAAAATGTTAAAAAGAGAATCCTAATGTGATTTCTTGATAATGGGTGTGTTCCTTATCTTATCCTTGTGTCTAAACTCTTCTCCATGGCTGGACCCCAAAATAATATTCCTTGACGTGCTGAGGGGTATCTAGAGAGTTGGATAGGTTTAATAACTACCCTAACCCTAACGTGTACCATAACCCTAACCCCACCATAAAACTAGCACGTACCCTAATCCTAACCCGTACCCTAAACCGAGCCCTAACCCTAAAACTGACCCTAACTCTAACCCTAACCCATAGCCTACGCCGTACCCGAACCCGTACCCGAAACCGTACCATAAGCCGTACCCTAAACCTAACCCTAACCCTAACCCTAACCCTAAGCTACCCTTGACTGCTTCGGCCTCGAATACATTTCCTAAGCACTAGTGTTTTAAGGAACAGGTTAAAAAGAGAATCCTAATATGATTTCTTGATAATGGGTGTGTTCCTTATCTTATCCTAGTGTCTAAACTCATCTCCATGGCTGGACCCCCAAATAATATTCCTGGACGTGCTAAGGGGTATTTAGAGAGTGGGATAGGTTTAATAACTACCCTAACCCTAACGCATACCCTAACCCTAACAGATACCCTAACCCTAACAAGTACCCTAATCCTAAACCGTACCCTAAACCGAGCCCTAACCTTAAAACTAACCCTAACCCTAACCCTAACCCATACCTTATGCCGTACCCGAACCCGTACCGGAACCCGTACCCTAAGCCGTACCCTAACCCTAACCCTAACCCTAACCCTAACCCTAACCCTAAGCTACCCTTGACTGCTTCTTCCTCCAATAGATTTCCTAAGCACTAGCGTTTTAAGGACCAGGTTAAACAGAGAATCCTAATGTGATTTCTTGATAATGTGTGTGTTGCTTATCTTATCCTAGTGTCGAAACTCTTCTCCATGTCTGGACCCACAAATAATATTCCTTGACGTGCTAAGGGGTATCTAGAGAGTGGGATAGTTTTAATAACTAACCAAACCCTACTGCGTACCATAACCCTAACCCCTACCCTAACACTAACACGTACCCTAATAGTAACCCATACCCTAAACCGAGCCCTAACCCTAAAACTAACCCTAACCCATACCCTACGCCGTACCCTAAGCCGTACCCTAAACCTAACCCTAACCCTAACCCTAACCGTAAGCTACCCTTGACTGCTTCTGCCTCCAATAGATTTCCTAAGAACTAGTGTTTTAAGGAACAGGTTAAAAAGAGAATCCTAATGTTATTTCTTGATAATGGGTGTGTTCCTTATCTTATCCTAGTGTGTAAACTCTTCTCCATGTCTGGACCCCCAAATAATATTCCTTGACGTGCTAAGAGTTATCTAGAGAGTGGGATAGGTTTAATAACTACCCTAACCCTAACGCGTACCCTAACCCTAACCCCACCATAACACTAACATGTACCCTAATCCTAAACCGTACCCTACACCGAGCCCTAACCCTAAAAGTAACCCTAACCCTAACCCTAACCCATACCTTACACAGTACCTGAACCCGTACACGAACCTGTCCCCTAACCCGTACCCTAAGCCGTACCATAACCCTAATCCTAACCCTAAGATACCCTTGACTGCTTCTGCCTCCAATAGATTTCCTAAGCACTATTTTTTTAAGGAACAGGTTAAAAAGAGAATCCTAATGTGATTTCTTGATAATGGGTGTGTTCCTTATCTTATCCTAGACTCTTAACTCTTCTCCATGGCTGGACCCCCAAATAATATTCCTTGACGTGATAAGGGGTATCTACAGAGTGCGATAGGTTTAATAACTAACCTAACCCTAACGCGTACCCTAACCCTAAACCCTACCCTAACACTAACACGTACCCTAATCCTAACCCATACCCTAAACCGAGCCCTAAACCTAAAAGAAACCCTAACCCTAACCCTAACCCATAACCTACGCCGTATCCTAAGCCGTACCCTAAACCTAACCCTAACCCTAACCCTAACCCTAAGCTACCCTTGACTGCTTCTGCCTCCAATAGATTTCCTAAGCACTAGTGTTTTAAGGAACAGGTTAAAAAGAGAATCCTAATGTGATTTCTTGATAATGGGTGTGTTCCTTATCTTATCCTAGTGTCTAAACTCTTCTCCATGGCTGGACCCCCAAATAATATTCCTTGACGTGCTAAGGGGTATCTAGAGAGTGGGATAGGTTTAATAACTACCCTAACCCTAATGCATACCCTAACCCTAACCCCTACCCTAACCCTAACACGTACCCTAATCCTAACCCGTAACCTAAACCGAGCCTTAACCCTCAAACTAACCATAACCCTAACCCTAAAACATACCCTACGCCGTACCCGAACCCGTACCCGAACCCGTACCCTAAGCCGTACCCTAAACCTAACCCTAACCCTAACCCTAACCCTAAGCTACCCTTCACTGATTCTGCCTCCAATAGATTTCCTAAGCACTATTTTTTTAAGTAACAGGTTAAAAAGAGAATCCTAATGTGATTTCTTGATAATGGGTGTGTTCCTTATCTTATCCTAGAGTCTAAACTCTTCTCCATGGCTGGACCCCCAAATAATATTCCTTGACGTGATAAGGGGTATCTACAGAGTGCGATAGGTTTAATAACTAACCTAACCCTAACACGTACCCTAACCCTAACCCCTACCCTAACACTAACACGTACCCTAATCCTAAACCGTACCCTAACCCGAGCCCTAACCCTAAAACTAACCCTAACCCTAACCCTAACCCATACCCTACGCCGTACCCTAACCCGTACCCTAAATCTAACCCTAACCCTAACCCTAACCGTAAGCTACCCTTGACTGCTTCTGCCTCCAATAGATTTCCTAAGACCTAGTGTTTTAAGGAACAGGTTAAAAAGAGAATCCTAATGTGATTTCTTGATAATGGGTGTGTTCCTTATCTTATCCTAGTGTCTAAACTCTTCTCCATGGCTGGACCCCCAAATAATATTACTTGACGTGCTAAGGGGTGTCTAGAGAGTGGGATAGGTTTAATAACTACCATAACCCTAATGCATACCCTAACCCTAACCCCTACACTAACAATAACACGTACCCTAATCCTAACCCGTACCCTAAACCGAACCCTAACCCTCAAACTAACCCTAACCCTAACCCTAAACCATACCCTACGCCATACCCGAACCCGTAATCGAACCCGTACCCTAAGCCATACCCTAACCCTAACCCTAACCCTAACCCTAACCCTAAGATACCCTTGACTGCTTCTGCCTCCAATAGATTTCCTAAGCACTAGTGTTTTAAGGAACAGGTTAAAAAGAGAATCCTAATGTGATTTCTTGATAATGGGTGTGTTCCTTATCTTCTCCTAGTGTCTAAACTCTTCTCCATGGCTGGACCCCCATATAATATTCCTTGACGTGCTAAGGGGTATCTAGAGAGTGGGATAGGTTTAATAACTACCCTAAACCTAACGCGTACCTTAACCCTAACCCCTACCCTAAACCTAACACGTACCCTAATCCTAACCCGTACCCTAAACCGAGCCCTAACCCTAAAACTAACCCTAACCCTAACCCTAACCCATACCCGACGCCATACACGAACCCGTACCCGAAACCGTACCCTAACCCGTACCCTAACCCTAACCCTAAACCTAAGCTACCCTTGACTGCTTCTGCCTCCAGTAGATTTCCTAAGCACTAGTCTTTTAAGGAACAGGTTAAAAAGAGAATCCTAATGTGATTTCTTGATAATGGGTGTGTTCCTTATCTTATCCTAGACTCTTAACTCTTCTCCATGGCTGGACCCCCAAATAATATTCCTTGACGTGATAAGGGGTATCTACAGAGTGCGATAGGTTTAATAACTAACCTAACCCTAACGCGTACCCTAACCCTAAACCCTACCCTAACACTAACACGTACCCTAATCCTAACCTGTACCCTAAACCGAGCCCTAAACCTAAAAGAAACCCTAACCCTAACCCTAACACATAACCTACGCCGTACCCTAAGCCGTACCCTAAACCTAACCCTAACCCTAACCCTAACCCTAAGCTACCCTTGACTGCTTCTGCCTCCAATAGATTTCCTAAGCACTAGTGTTTTAAGGAACAGGTTAAAAAGAGAATCCTAATGTGATTTCTTGATAATGGGTGTGTTCCTTATCTTATCCTAGTGTCTAAACTCTTCTCCATGGCTGGACCCCCAAATAATATTCCTTGACGTGCTAAGGGGTATCTAGAGAGTGGGATAGGTTTAATAACTACCCTAACCCTAATGCATACCCTAACCCTAACCCCTACCCTAACCCTAACACGTACCCTAATCCTAACCCGTAACCTAAACCGAGCCTTAACCCTCAAACTAACCATAACCGTAACCCTAAAACATACCCTACGCCGTACCCGAACCCGTACCCGAACCCGTACCCTAAGCCGTACCCTAAACCTAACCCTAACCCTAACCCTAACCCTAAGCTACCCATCACTGATTCTGCCTCCAATAGATTTCCTAAGCACTATTTTTTTAAGTAACAGGTTAAAAAGAGAATCCTAATGTGATTTCTTGATAATGGGTGTGTTCCTTATCTTATCCTAGAGTCTAAACTCTTCTCCATGGCTGGACCCCCAAATAATATTCCTTGACGTGATAAGGGGTATCTACAGAGTGCGATAGGTTTAATAACTAACCTAACCCTAACACGTACCCTAACCCTAACCCCTACCCTAACACTAACACGTACCCTAATCCTAAACCGTACCCTAACCCGAGCCCTAACCCTAAAACTAACCCTAACCCTAACCCTAACCCATACCCTACGCCGTACCCTAACCCGTACCCTAAATCTAACCCTAACCCTAACCCTAACCGTAAGCTACCCTTGACTGCTTCTGCCTCCAATAGATTTCCTAAGACCTAGTGTTTTAAGGAACAGGTTAAAAAGAGAATCCTAATGTGATTTCTTGATAATGGGTGTGTTCCTTATCTTATCCTAGTGTCTAAACTCTTCTCCATGGCTGGACCCCCAAATAATATTACTTGACGTGCTAAGGGGTGTCTAGAGAGTGGGATAGGTTTAATAACTACCATAACCCTAATGCATACCCTAACCCTAACCCCTACACTAACACTAACACGTACCCTAATCCTAACCCGTACCCTAAACCGAACCCTAACCCTCAAACTAACCCTAACCCTAACCCTAAACCATACCCTACGCCATACCCGAACCCGTAACCGAACCCGTACCCTAAGCCATACCCTAACCCTAACCCTAACCCTAACCCTAACCCTAAGATACCCTTGACTGCTTCTGCCTCCAATAGATTTCCTAAGCACTAGTGTTTTAAGGAACAGGTTAAAAAGAGAATCCTAATGTGATTTCTTGATAATGGGTGTGTTCCTTATCTTCTCCTAGTGTCTAAACTCTTCTCCATGGCTGGACCCCCAAATAATATTCCTTGACGTGCTAAGGGGTATCTAGAGAGTGGGATAGGTTTAATAACTACCCTAAACCTAACGCGTACCTTAACCCTAACCCCTACCCTAAACCTAACACGTACCCTAATCCTAACCCGTACCCTAAACCGAGCCCTAACCCTAAAACTAACCCTAACCCTAACCCTAACCCATACCCGACGCCATACACGAACCCGTACCCGAAACCGTACCCTAACCCGTACCCTAACCCTAACCCTAAACCTAAGCTACCCTTGACTGCTTCTGCCTCCAGTAGATTTCCTAAGCACTAGTCTTTTAAGGAACAGGTTAAAAAGAGAATCCTAATATGAGTTCTTGATAATGGGTGTGTTCCTTATCTTATCCTAGTGTCTAAACTCTTCTCCATGGCTGGACTCCAAAATAATAATACTTGACGTGCTAAGGGGTATCTAGAGAGTGGGATAGGTTTAATAACTACCCTCAGCCTAACGTGTACCCTAACCCTAAACCATACCCTAACCCTAACACGTACCCTAATCCTAACCCATACCCTAAACCGAGCCCTAACACTAAAACTAACCCTAACCCTAACCCTAACCCTAAGCTACCCTTGACTGCTTCTGCCTCCAATAGATTTCCTAAGCAGTAGTGTTTTAAGGAACAGGTTAAAAAGAGAATCCTAATGTGATTTCTTGAAATGGGAGTGTTCCTTATCTTATCCTAGTGTCTAAACTCTTCTCCATGGCTGAACTCCCAAAAAATATTCCTTGACGTGCTAAGGGGTATCTAGAGAGTGGGATAGGTTTAATAACTACCCTAACCCTAACGCGTACCCTAACCCTAACCCCTACCCTAACCCTAACACGTACCCTAATCCTAACCCGTACCCTAAACCGAGCCCTAACCCTCAAACGAACCCTAACCCTATCCCTAACCCATACCCTACGCCGTACCCGAACCCGTACACGAACCCGTACCCTAAGCCGTACCCTAACACTAACCCTAACCCTAACCCTAACCCTAAGCTACCCTTGACTGCTTCTGCCTCCAATAGATATCCTAACCACTAGTGTTTTAAGGAACAGGTTAAAAAGAGAATCTTAATATGATTTCTTGATAATGGGTGTGTTCCTTATCTTCTCCTAGTGTCTAAACTCTTCTCCATGGCTGGACCCCCAAATAATAATCCTTTACGTGCTAAGGGGTATCTAGAGAGTGGGATAGGTTTAATAACTAACCTAACCCTAACGCGTACCCTAATCCTAACCCCTACCCTAACCCTAACACGTACCCTAATCCTAACCCGTACCCTAAACCGAGCCCTAAACCTCAAACTAACCCTAACCCTAACCCTAACCCATACCCTACGCCGTACCCGAACTCGTACCCGAACCCGTACCCTAAGCCGTACCCTAACACTAACCCTAACCCTAACCCTAACCCTAAGCTACCCTTGACTGCTTCTGCCTCCAATAGATTTCCTAAGCACTAGTGTTTTAAGGAACAGGTTAAAAAGAGAATCCTAATGTGATTTCTTGATAATGGGTGTGTTCCTTATCTTCTCCTAGTGTCTAAACTCTTCTCCATGGCTGAACCCCCAAATAATATTCCTTGACGTGCTAAGGGGTATCTAGAGAGTGGGATAGGTTTAATAACTATCCTAACCCTAACCCGTATCCTAACCCTAACGCGTACCCTAACCCTAACACCTACCCTAATCCTAACCCGTACCCTAAACCGAGCCCTAACCCTAAAACTAACCCTAACCCTAACCCTAACCCATACCCTACGCCGTACCCGAACCCGTACCCGAACCCTAACCCTAACCCTAACCCTAAGCTACCCTTGACTGCCTCTACCTCCAATGGATTTCCTAAGCACTAGTGTTTTAAGGAAAAGTTTAAAAAGAGGATCCTAATGTGATTTCTTGATCATGGGTGTGTTCCTTATCTTATCCTAGTGTCTAAACTCTTCTCCATGGCTGGATCCCCAAATAATATTCCTTGACGTGCTAAGGGGTATCTAGAGAGTGGGATAGGTTTAATAACTACCCTAACCCTAATGCGTACTCTAACCCTAACCCCTACCCTAACCCTAACACGTACCCTAATCCTAACCCGAACCCTAAACCGAGCCCTAACCCTAAAACTAACGCTAACACTAACCCTAACCCATACCCTACGCCGTACATGAACCCGTACCCGAAACCGTACCCTAAGCCGTACCCTAACCCTAACCCTAACCCTAACCCTAACCCTAAGCTACCCTTGACTGCCTCAGCCTCCAATAGATTTCCTAAGCACTAGTGTTTTAAGGAACAGGTTAAAAAGAGAATCCTAATGTGATTTCTTGATAATGGGTGTGTTCCTTATCTTCTCCTAGTGTCTAAACTCTTCTCCATGTCTAGACCCCCAAATAATATTCCTGGACGTGCTAAGGGGTATCTAGAGAGTGGAATAGGTTTAATAACTACCCTAACCCTAACGCGTACCCTAACCCTAACCGTTACCCTAGCCCTAACACGTACCCTAATCCTAACCCGTACCCTAAACCGAGCCCTAACCCTCAAACTAACCCTAACCCTAACCCTAACCCATACCCTACGCCGTACCCGAACCCGTAACCGAACCCGTACCCTAAGCCGTACCCTAACCCTAACCCTAACCCTAACCCTAACCGTAAGCTACCCTTGACTGCTTCTGCCTCCAATAGATTTCCTAAGCACTAGTGTTTTAAGGAACAGGTTAAAAAGAGAATCCTAATGTGATTTCTTGATAATGGGTGTGTTCCTTATCTTCTCCTAGTGTCTGAACTCTTCTCCATGGCTGGACCCCCAAATAATATTCCTTGACGTGCTAAGGGGTATCTAGAGAGTGGGATAGGTTTAATAACTACCCTAAACCTAACGCGTACTCTAACCCTAACCCCTACCCTAAACCTAACACGTACCCTAATCCTAACCCGTACCCTAAACCGAGCCCTAACCCTAAAAGTAACCCTAACCCTAACCTTAACCCATACCCGACGCCATACACGAACCCGTACCCGAAACCGTACCCTAAGCCGTACCCTAACCGTAACCCTAAACCTAAGCTACCCTTGACTGCTTCTGCCTGCAGTAGAATTCCTAAGCACTAGTCTTTTAAGGAACAGGTTAAAAAGAGAATCCTAAAATGAGTTCTTGATAATGGGTGTGTTCTTTATCTTGTCCTAGTGTCTAAACTCTTCTCCATGGCTGGATTCCAAAATAATAATACTTGACGTGCTAAGGGGTATCTAGAGAGTGGGATAGGTTTAATAACTACCCTCAACCTAACGTGTACCCTAACCCTAAACCATACCCCAACCCTAACACGTACCCTAATCCTAACCCATACCCTAAACCGAGCCCTAACACTAAAACTAACCCTAACCCTAACCCTAACCCTAAGCTACCCTTGACTGCTTCTGCCTCCAATAGATTTCCTAAGCACTAGTGTTTTAAGGAACAGGTTAAAAAGAGAATCCTAATGTGATTTCTTGATAATGGGTGTGTTCCTTATCTTCTCCTAGTGTCTAAATTCTTCTCCATGGCTGGACCCCCAAATAATATTCCTTGACGTGCTAAGGGGTATCTAGAGAGTGGGATAGGTTTAATAACTATCCTAACCCTAACCCGTACCCTAACCCTAACGCGTACCCTAACCCTAACATGTACCCTAATCCTAACCCGTACCCTAAACCGAGCCCTAACCCTAAAACTAACCCTAACCCTAACACTAACCCATACCCTACGCCGTACCCGAACCCGTACCCGAACCCTTACCCTAACCATACCCTAAACCTTACCCTAACCGTAACCCTAACCCTAAGCTACCCTTGACTGTTTCTGCCTCCAATAGATTTCCTAAGCACTAGTGTTTTAAGGAACAGGTTAAAAAAGAATCCTAATGTGATTTCTTGATAATGGGTGTGTTCCTTATCTTCTCCTAGTGTCTGAACTCTTCTCCATGGCTGGACCCACAAATAATATTCCTTGACGTGCTAAGGGGTATCTAGAGAGTGGGATAGGTTCAATAACTACCCTAACCCTAACGCGTACCCTAACCCTAACCCCTACCCTAACACTAGCACGTACCCTAATCCTAACCCGTACCCTAAACCGAGCCCTAACCCTCACACTAAACCTAACCCTAACCCTAACCCATACCCTACGCCGTAACCGAACCCGTACCCGAACCCGTAACCTAACCCTAACCCTAACCCTAACCCTAACCCATACCCTACGCCGTACGCGAACCCGTACCCGAACCGGTACCCTAAGCCGTAACCTAACCCTAACCCTAACCGTAAGCTACCCTTGACTGCTTCTGGCTCCAATAGATTTCCTAAGCACTAGTGTTTTAAGGAACAGGTTAAAAAGAGAATCCTAATGTGATTTCTTCATAATGGGTGTGTTCCTTATCTTCCCCTAGTGTCTAAACTCTTCTCCATGGCTGGACCCCCAAATAATATTCCTTGACGTGCTAAGGGGTATCTAGAGAGTGGGATAGGTTTAATAACTACCCTAACCCTAATGCGTAACCTAACCCTAACCCCTACCCTAACCCTAACACGTACCCTAAACCGAGCCCTAACCCTCAAACTAACCCTAACCCTAACCCTAACCCATACCCTACGCCGTACCCGAACCCGTACACGAAACCGTACCCTAAGCCGTACCCTAACCCTAACCCTAACCGTAAGCTACCCTAGACTGCTTCTGCCTCCAATAGATTTCC
Source organism: Eschrichtius robustus (assembly GCF_028021215.1). Classification (NCBI taxonomy): domain Eukaryota; kingdom Metazoa; phylum Chordata; class Mammalia; order Artiodactyla; family Eschrichtiidae; genus Eschrichtius; species Eschrichtius robustus. Next base: position 544,120 of record NW_027175278.1, read on the forward strand.
TAAGCACTAGTGTTTTAAGGAACAGGTTAAAAAGAGAATCCTAATGTGATTTCTTGATAATGGGTGTGTTCCTTATCTTCCCCTAGTGTCTAAACTCTTCTCCATGGCTGGACCCCCAAATAATATTCCTTGACGTGCTAAGGGGTATCTAGAGGGTGGGATAGTTTTAATAACTACCCTAACCCTAACGCATACCCTAACCCTTATGGCTACCCTAACACTAACACGTACCCTAATCCTAACCCGTACCCTAAACCGAGCCCTAACCCTCAAATTAACCCTAACCCTAACCCTAACCCATACCCTACGCCGTACAAGAACCCGTACCCGAACCCGTACCCTAAGCCGTACCCTAACCCTAACCCTAACCCTAACCCTAACCCTAAGCTACCCTTGACTGCTTCTGCCTCCAATAGATTTCCTAAGCACTAGTGTTTTGAGGAACAGGTTAAAAAGAGAATCCTAATGTGATTTCTTGATAATGGGTGTGTTCCTTATCTTCTCCTAGTGTCTAAACTCTTCTCCATGGCTGGACCCCCAAATAATATTCCTTGACGTGCTAAGGGGTATCTAGAGAGTGGGATAGGTTTAATAAATACCCTAACCCTAACGCGTACCCTAACCCTAACCCCTACCCTAACCCTAACACGTACCCTAATCCTAACCCGTACCCTAAACCGAGCCCTAACCCTCAAACTAACCCTAACCCTAACCCTAACCCATACCCTACGCTGTACCCGAACCCGTACCCTAACTCTAACCCTAACCCTAACCCTAACCCTAAGCTACCCTTGACTGCTTCTGCCTCCAATAGATTTCCTAAGCACTAGTGTTTTAAGGAACAGGTTAAAAAGAGAATCCTAATGTGATTTCTTGATAATGGGTGTGTTCCTTATCTTATCCTAGTGTCTAAACTCTTCTCCATGGCTGGACCCCAAAATAATATTCCTTGACGTGCTAAGGGGTATCTAGAGAGTGGGATAGGTTTAATAACTACCCTAACCCTAACGCGTACCCTAACCCTAACCCCTACCCGAACCCTAACACGTACCCTAATCCTAACCCGTACCCTAAACCGAGCCCTAACCCTCAAACTAACCCTAACCCTAACCCTAACCCATACCCTACGCCGTACCCGAACCCGTAACCGAACCCGTACCCTAAGCCGTACCCTAACCCTAACCCTAACCCTAACCCTAACCCTAAGCTACCCTTGACCTCTTCTGCCTCCAATAGATTTCCTAAGCACTAGTGTTTTAAGGAACAGGTTAAAAAGAGAATCCTAATGTGATTTCTTGATAATGGGTGTGTTCCTTATCTTCTCCTAGTGTCTGAACTCTTCTCCATGGCTGGACCCCCAAATAATATTCCTTGACGTGCTAAGGGGTATCTAGAGAGTGGGATAGGTTTAATAACTACCCTAAACCTAACGCGTACTCTAACCCTAACCCCTACCCTAAACCTAACACGTACCCTAATCCTAACCCGTACCCTAAACCGAGCGCTAACCCTAAAAGTAACCCTAACCCTAACCTTAACCCATACCCGACGCCATACACGAACCCGTACCCGAAACCGTACCCTAAGCCGTACCCTAACCGTAACCCTAAACCTAAGCTACCCTTGACTGCTTCTGCCTGCAGTAGAATTCCTAAGCACTAGTCTTTTAAGGAACAGGTTAAAAAGAGAATCCTAAAATGAGTTCTTGATAATGGGTGTGTTCTTTATCTTGTCCTAGTGTCTAAACTCTTCTCAATGGCTGGATTCCAAAATAATAATACTTGACGTGCTAAGGGGTATCTAGAGAGTGGGATAGGTTTAATAACTACCCTCAACCTAACGTGTACCCTAACCCTAAACCATACCCTAACCCTAACACGTACCCTAATCCTAACCCATACCCTAAACCGAGCCCTAACACTAAAACTAACCCTAACCCTAACCCTAACCCTAAGCTACCCTTGACTGCTTCTGCCTCCAATAGATTTCCTAAGCACTAGTGTTTTAAGGAACAGGTTAAAAAGAGAATCCTAATGTGATTTCTTGATAATGGGTGTGTTCCTTATCTTCTCCTAGTGTCTAAATTCTTCTCCATGGCTGGACCCCCAAATAATATTCCTTGACGTGCTAAGGGGTATCTAGAGAGTGGGATAGGTTTAATAACTATCCTAACCCTAACCCGTACCCTAACCCTAACGCGTACCCTAACCCTAACATGTACCCTAATCCTAACCCGTACCCTAAACCGAGCCCTAACCCTAAAACTAACCCTAACCCTAACACTAACCCATACCCTACGCCGTACCCGAACCCTTACCCTAACCATACCCTAAACCTTACCCTAACCGTAACCCTAACCCTAAGCTACCCTTGACTGTTTCTGCCTCCAATAGATTTCCTAAGCACTAGTGTTTTAAGGTAACAGGTTAAAAAAGAATCCTAATGTGATTTCTTGATAATGGGTGTGTTCCTTATCTTCTCCTAGTGTCTGAACTCTTCTCCATGGCTGGACCCACAAATAATATTCCTTGACGTGCTAAGGGGTATCTAGAGAGTGGGATAGGTTCAATAACTACCCTAACCCTAACGCGTACCCTAACCCTAACCCCTACCCTAACACTAGCACGTACCCTAATCCTAACCCGTACCCTAAACCGAGCCCTAACCCTCACACTAAACCTAACCCTAACCCTAACCCATACCCTACGCCGTAACCGAACCCGTACCCGAACCCGTAACCTAACCTAACCCTAACCCTAACCCTAACCCATACCCTACGCCGTACGCGAACCCGTACCCGAACCGGTACCCTAAGCCGTAACCTAACCCTAACCCTAACCGTAAGCTACCCTTGACTGCTTCTGGCTCCAATAGATTTCCTAAGCACTAGTGTTTTAAGGAACAGGTTAAAAAGAGAATCCTAATGTGATTTCTTCATAATGGGTGTGTTCCTTATCTTCCCCTAGTGTCTAAACTCTTCTCCATGGCTGGACCCCCAAATAATATTCCTTGACGTGCTAAGGGGTATCTAGAGAGTGGGATAGGTTTAATAACTACCCTAACTCTAATGCGTAACCTAACCCTAACCCCTACCCTAACCCTAACACGTACCCTAAACCGAGCCCTAACCCTCAAACTAACCCTAACCCTAACCCTAACCCATACCTACGCCGTACCCGAACCCGTACCCGAAACCGTACCCTAAGCCGTACCCTAACCCTAACCCTAACCGTAAGCTACCCTAGACTGCTTCTGCCTCCAATAGATTTCCTAAGCACTAGTGTTTTAAGGAACAGGTTAAAAAGAGAATCCTAATGTGATTTCTTGATAATGGGTGTGTTCCTTATCTTCCCCTAGTGTCTAAACTCTTCTCCATGGCTGGACCCCAAATAATATTCCTTGACGTGCTAAGGGGTATCTAGAGGGTGGGATAGTTTTAATAACTACCCTAACCCTAACGCATACCCTAACCCTTATGGCTACCCTAACACTAACACGTACCCTAATCCTAACCCGTACCCTAAACCGAGCCCTAACCCTCAAATTAACCCTAACCCTAACCCTAACCCATACCCTACGCCGTACAAGAACCCGTACCCGAACCCGTACCCTAAGCCGTACCCTAACCCTAACCCTAACCCTAACCCTAACCCTAAGCTACCCTTGACTGCTTCTGCCTCCAATAGATTTCCTAAGCACTAGTGTTTTGAGGAACAGGTTAAAAAGAGAATCCTAATGTGATTTCTTGATAATGGGTGTGTTCCTTATCTTCTCCTAGTGTCTAAACTCTTCTCCATGGCTGGACCCCCAAATAATATTCCTTGACGTGCTAAGGGGTATCTAGAGAGTGGGATAGGTTTAATAAATACCCTAACCCTAACGCGTACCCTAACCCTAACCCCTACCCTAACCCTAACACGTACCCTAATCCTAACCCGTACCCTAAACCGAGCCCTAACCCTCAAACTAACCCTAACCCTAACCCTAACCCATACCCTACGCTGTACCCGAACCCGTACCCTAACTCTAACCCTAACCCTAACCCTAACCCTAAGCTACCCTTGACTGCTTCTGCCTCCAATAGATTTCCTAAGCACTAGTGTTTTAAGGAACAGGTTAAAAAGAGAATCCTAATGTGATTTCTTGATAATGGGTGTGTTCCTTATCTTCTCCTAGTGTCTAAACTGTTCTCCATGGCTGGACCCCAAAATAATATTCCTTGACGTGCTAAGGGGTATCTAGAGAGTGGGATAGGTTTAATAACTACCCTAACCCTAACGCGTACCCTAACCCTAACCCCTACCCTAACCCTAACACGTACCCTAATCCTAACCCGTACCCTAAACCGAGCCCTAACCCTCAAACTAACCCTAACCCTAACCCTAAACCATACCCTACGCCGTACCCGAACCCGTAACCGAACCCGTACCCTAAGCCGTACCCTAACCCTAACCCTAACCCTAACCCTAACCCTAACCCTAAGCTACCCTTGAATGCTTCTGCCTCCAATAGATTTCCTAAGCACTAGTGTTTTAAGGAACAGGTTAAAAAGGCAATCCTAATGTGATTTCTTGATAATGGGTGTGTTCCTTATCTTCTCCTAGTGTCTGAACTCTTCTCCATGGCTGGACCCCCAAATAATATTCCTTTACGTGCTAAGGGGTATCTAGAGAGTGGGATAGGTTCAATAACTACCCTAACCCTAACGCGTACCCTAACCCTAACCCCTACCATAACCCTAGCACGTACCCTAATCCTAACCCGTACGCTAAACCGAGCCCTAACCCTCAAACTAACCCTAACTCTAACCCTAAACCATACCCTACGCCGTACCCGAACCCGTACCCGAACCCGTACCCTAAGCCGTACCCTAACCCTAACCCTAACCCTAACCCTAACCCTAAGCTACCCTTGACTGCTTCTGCCTCCAATAGATTTCCTAAGCCCTAGTGTTTTAAGGAACAGGTTAAAAAGAGAATCCTAATGTGATTTCTTGATAATGGGTGTGTTCTTATCTTCTCCTAGTGTCTGAACTCTTCTCCATGGCTGGACCCACAAATAATATTCCTTTACGTGCTAAGGGGTATCTAGAGAGTGGGATAGGTTCAATAACTACCCTAACCCTAATGCGTACCCTAACCCTAACCCCTACCCTAACACTAGCACGTACCCTAATCCTAACCCGTACCCTAAACCGAGCCCTAACCCTCAAACTAAACCTAAACCTAACCCTAACCAATACCCTACGCCGTAACCGAACCCGTACCCGAACCCGTACCCTAACCCTAACCCTAACCCTAACCCTAACCCATACCCTACGCCGTACCCGAACCCGTAACCGAACCCGTACCCTAAGCCGTACCCTAACCCTAACCCTAACCCTAACCCTAACCGTAAGCTACCCTTGACTGCTTCTGCCTCCAATAGATTTCCTAAGCACTAGTGTTTTAAGGAACAGGTTAAAAAGAGAATCCTAATGTGATTTCTTGATAATGGGTGTGTTCCTTATCTTCTCCTAGTGTCTGAACTCTTCTCCATGGCTGGACCCCCAAATAATATTCCTTGACGTGCTAAGGGGTATCTAGAGAGTGGGATAGGTTTAATAACTACCCTAAACCTAACGCGTACTCTAACCCTAACCCCTACCCTAAACCTAACACGTACCCTAATCCTAACCCGTACCCTAAACCGAGCCCTAACCCTAAAAGTAACCCTAACCCTAACCTTAACCCATACCCGACGCCATACACGAACCCGTACCCGAAACCGTACCCTAAGCCGTACCCTAACCCTAACCCTAAACCTAAGCTACCCTTGACTGCTTCTGCCTGCAGTAGATTTCCTAAGCACTAGTCTTTTAAGGAACAGGTTAAAAAGAGAATCCTAAAATGAGTTCTTGATAATGGGTGTGTTCTTTATCTTATCCTAGTGTCTAAACTCTTCTCCATGGCTGGATTCCAAAATAATAATACTTGACGTGCTAAGGGGTATCTAGAGAGTGGGATAGGTTTAATAACTACCCTCAAACTAACGTGTACCCTAACCCTAAACCATACCCTAACCCTAACACGTACCCTAATCCTAACCCATACCCTAAACCGAGCCCTAACACTAAAACTAACCCTAACCCTAACCCTAACCCTAAGCTACCCTTGACTGCTTCTGCCTCCAATAGATTTCCTAAGCACTAGTGTTTTAAGGAACAGGTTAAAAAGAGAATCCTAATGTGATTTCTTGATAATGGGTGTGTTCCTTATCTTCTCCTAGTGTCTGAACTCTTCTCCATGGCTGGACCCCCAAATAATATTCCTTGACGTGCTAAGGGGTATCTAGAGAGTGGGATAGGTTTAATAACTACCCTAAACCTAACGCGTACTCTAACCCTAACCCCTACCCTAAACCTAACACGTACCCTAATCCTAACCCGTACCCTAAACCGAGCCCTAACCCTAAAAGTAACCCTAACCCTAACCCTAACCCATACCCGAAGCCATACACGAACCCGTACCCGAAACCGTACCCTAAGCCGTACCCTAACCCTAACCCTAAACCTAAGCTACCCTTGACTGCTTCTGCCTGCAGTAGATTTCCTAAGCACTAGTCTTTTAAGGAACAGGTTAAAAAGAGAATCCTAAAATGAGTTCTTGATAATGGGTGTGTTCTTTATCTTATCCTAGTGTCTAAACTCTTCTCCATGGCTGGACTCCAAAATAATAATACTTGACGTGCTAAGGGGTATCTAGAGAGTGGGATAGGTTTAATAACTACCCTCAACCTAACGTGTACCCTAACCCTAAACCATACCCTAACCCTAACACGTACCCTAATCCTAACCCATACCCTAAACCGAGCCCTAACACTAAAACTAACCCTAACCCTAACCCTAACCCTAAGCTACCCTTGACTGCTTCTGCCTCCAATAGATTTCCTAAGCACTAGTGTTTTAAGGAACAGGTTAAAAAGAGAATCCTAATGTGATTTCTTGATAATGGGTGTGTTCCTTATCTTCTCCTAGTGTCTAAATTCTTCTCCATGGCTGGACCCCCAAATAATATTCCTTGACGTGCTAAGGGGTATCTAGAGAGTGGGATAGGTTTAATAACTATCCTAACCCTAACCCGTACCCTAACCCTAAAGCGTACCCTAACCCTAACACGTACCCTAATCCTAACCCGTACCCTAAACCGAGCCCTAACCCTAAAACTAACCCTAACCCTAACACTAACCCATACCCTACGCCGTACCCGAACCCGTACCCGAACCCGTACCCTAACCATACCCTAAACCTAACCCTAACCGTAACACTAACCCTAAGCTACCCTTGACTGTTTCTGCCTCCAATAGATTTCCTAAGCACTAGTGTTTTAAGGAACAGGTTAAAAAAGAATCCTAATGTGATTTCTTGATAATGGGTGTGTTCCTTATCTTCCCCTAGTGTCTAAACTCTTCTCCATGGCTGGACCAGAAAATAAAATTCCTTGACGTGCTAAGGGGTATCTAGAGAGTGGGATAGGTTTAATAACTACCCTAACCCTAACGAGTACCCTAACCCTAACCCCACCATAACCCTAACACGTACCCTAATCCTAACCCGTACCCTAAACCGAGCCCTAACCCTAAAACTAACCCTAACCCTAACCCTAACCCATACCCTACGCCGTAGCCGAACCCGTACCCGTAACCGTACCCTAAGCCGTACCCTAACCTTAACCCTAACCCTAACCCTAACCCTAAGCTACCCTTGACTGCCTCAGCCTCCAATAGATTTCCTAAGCACTAGTGTTTTAAGGAACAGGTTAAAAAGAGAATCCTAATGTGATTTCTTGATAATGGGTGTGTTCCTTATCTTCTCCTAGTGTCTGAACTCTTCTCCATGGCTGGACCCACAAATAATATTCCTTGACGTGCTAAGGGGTATCTAGAGAGTGGGATAGGTTCAATAACTACCCTAACCCTAACGCGTACCCTAACCCTAACCCCTACCCTAACACTAGCACGTACCCTAATCCTAACCCGTACCCTAAACCGAGCCCTAACCCTCACACTAAACCTAACCCTAACCCTAACCCATACCCTACGCCGTAACCGAACCCGTACCCGAACCCGTACCCTAACCCTAACCCTAACACTAACCCTAACCCATACCCTACGCCGTACGCGAACCCGTACCCGAACCGGTACCCTAAGCCGTAACCTAACCCTAACCCTAACCGTAAGCTACCCTTGACTGCTTCTGGCTCCAATAGATTTCCTAAGCACTAGTGTTTTAAGGAACAGGTTAAAAAGAGAATCCTAATGTGATTTCTTGATAATGGGTGTGTTCCTTATCTTCCCCTAGTGTCTAAACTCTTCTCCATGGCTGGACCCCCAAATAATATTCCTTGACGTGCTAAGGGGTATCTAGAGAGTGGGATAGGTTTAATAACTACCCTAACCCTAACGCGTAACCTAACCCTAACCCCTACCCTAACCCTAACACGTACCCTAAACCGAGCCCTAACCCTCAAACTAACCCTAACCCTAACCCTAACCCATACCCTACGCCGTACCCGAACCCGTACCCGAAACCGCACCCTAAGCCGTACCCTAACCCTAACCCTAACCCTAACCCTAACCGTAAGCTACCCTAGACTGCTTCTGCCTCCAATAGATTTCCTAAGCACTAGTGTTTTAAGGAACAGGTTAAAAAGAGAATCCTAATGTGATTTCTTGATAATGGGTGTGTTCCTTATCTTCCCCTAGTGTCTAAACTCTTCTCCATGGCTGGACCCCCAAATAATATTCCTTGACGTGCTAAGGGGTATCTAGAGGGTGGGATAGTTTTAATAACTACCCTAACCCTAACGCATACCCTAACCCTTATGGCTACCCTAACACTAACACGTACCCTAATCCTAACCCGTACCCTAAACCGAGCCCTAACCCTCAAATTAACCCTAACCCTAACCCTAACCCATACCCTACGCCGTACCCGAACCCGTACCCGAACCCGTACCCTAAGCCGTACCCTAACCCTAACCCTAACCCTAACCCTAACCCTAAGCTACCCTTGACTGCTTCTGCCTCCAATAGATTTCCTAAGCACTAGTGTTTTGAGGAACAGGTTAAAAAGAGAATCCTAATGTGATTTCTTGATAATGGGTGTGTTCCTTATCTTCTCCTAGTGTCTAAACTCTTCTCCATGGCTGGACCCCGAAATAATATTCCTTGACGTGCTAACGGGTATCTAGAGAGTGGGATAGGTTTAATAAATACCCTAACCCTAACGCGTACCCTAACCCTAACCCCTACCCTAACCCTAACACGTACCCTAATCCTAACCCGTACCCTAAACCGAGCCCTAACTCTCAAACTAACCCTAACCCTAACCCTAACCCATACCCTAGGCTGTACCCGAACCCGTACCCTAACTCTAACCCTAACCCTAACCCTAACCCTAAGCTACCCTTGACTGCTTCTGCCTCCAATAGATTTCCTAAGCACTAGTGTTTTAAGGAACAGGTTAAAAAGAGAATCCTAATGTGATTTCTTGATAATGGGTGTGTTCCTTATCTTCTCCTAGTGTCTAAACTCTTCTCCATGGCTGGACCCCCAAATAATATTCCTTGACGTGCTAAGGGGTATCTAGAGAGTGGGATAGGTTTAATAAATACCCTAACCCTAACGCGTACCCTAACCCTATCCCCTACCCTAACCCTAACACGTACCCTAATCCTAACCCGTACCCTAAACCGAGCCCTAAATCTCAAACTAACCCTAACCCTAACCCTAACCCATACCCTACGCCGTACCCGAACCCGTAACCGAACCCGTACCCTAAGCCGTACCCTAACCCTAACCCTAACCCTAACCCTAACCCTAACCCTAACCCTAACCCTAAGCTACCCTTGAATGGTTCTGCCTCCAATAGATTTCCTAAGCACTAGTGTTTTAAGGAACAGGTTAAAAAGAGAATCCTAATGTGATTTCTTGATAATGGGTGTGTTCCTTATCTTCTCCTAGTGTCTGAACTCTTCTCCATGGCTGGACCCCCAAATAATATTCCTTTACGTGCTAAGGGGTATCTAGAGAGTGGGATAGGTTCAATAACTACCCTAACCCTAACGCGTACCCTAAACCTAACCCCTACCCTAACCCTAGCACGTACCCTAATCCTAACCCGTACCCTAAACCGAGCCCTAACCCTCAAACTAACCCTAACCCTAACCCTAACCCATACCCTACGCCGTACTCAAAACCGTACCCGAACCCGTACCCTAAGCCGTACCCTAACCCTAACCCTAACCCTAAGCTACCCTTGACTGCTTCTGCCTCCAGTAGATTTCCTAAGCACTAGTGTTTTAAGGAACAGGTTAAAAAGAGAATCCTAATGTGATTTCTTGATAATGGCTGTGTTCCTTATCTTCTCCTAGTGTCTAAGCTCTTCTCCATGGCTGGACCCCCAAATAATATTCCTTGACGTGCTAAGGGGTATCTAGAGAGTGGGATAGGGTTAATAACAACCCTAACCCTAACGCGTACCCTAACCCTAACCCCTACCCTAACCCTAACACGTACCCTAATCCTAACCCGTACCCTAAACCGAGCCCTAACCCTCAAACTAACCCTAACCCTAACCCTAACCCATACCCTACGCCGTACCCGAACCCGTACCCGAACCCATACCCTAAGCCGTACCCTAACCCTAAGGTACCCTTGACTGCTTCTGCCTCCAATAGATTTCCTAAGCACTAGTGTTTTAAGGAACAGGTTAAAAAGAGAATCCTAATGTGATTTCTTGATAATGGCTGTGTTCCTTATCTTCTCCTAGTGTCTAAACTCTTCTCCATGGCTGGACCCCCAAATAATATTCCTTGACGTGCTAAGGGGTATCTAGAGAGTGGGATAGGTTTAATAACTACCCTAACCCTAACGCATACCCTAACCCTAACCCCTACCCTAACCCTAGCACATACCCTAATCCTAACCCGTACCCTAAACCGAGCCCTAACCCTCAAACTAACCCTAACCCTAACCCTAACCCATACCCTACGCCGTACCAGAACCCGTACCCGAAACCGTACCCTAAGCCGTACCCTAACCCTAACCCTAACCCTAACCCTAACCCTAAGCTACCCTTGACCTCTTCTGCCTCCAATAGATTTCCTAAGCACTAGTGTTTTAAGGAACAGGTTAAAAAGAGAATCCTAATGTGATTTCTTGATAATGGGTGTGTTCCTTATCTTCTCCTAGTGTCTAAACTCTTCTCCATGGCTGGACCCCCAAATAATATTCCTTGACGTGCTAAGGGGTATCTAGAGAGTGGGATAGGTTTAATAACTACCCTAACCCTAATGCGTACCCTAACCCTAACCCCTACCCTAACCCTAACACGTACCCTAATCCTAACCCGTACCCTAAACCGAGCCCTAACCCTCAAACTAACCCTAACTCTAACCCTAAACCATACCCTACGCCGTACCCGAACCCGTACCCGAACCCGTACCGTAAGCCGTATCCTAACCCTAACCCTAACCCTAACCCTAACCCTAAGCTACCCTTGACTGCTTCTGCCTCCAATAGATTTCCTAAGCCCTAGTGTTTTAAGGAACAGGTTAAAAAGAGAATCCTAATGTGATTTCTTGATAATGGGTGTGTTCCTTATCTTCTCCTAGTGTCTGAACTCTTCTCCATGGCTGGACCCACAAATAATATTACTTTACGTGATAAGGGGTATCTAGAGAGTGGGATAGGTTCAATAACTACCCTAACCCTAATGCGTACCCTAACCCTAACCCCTACCCTAAGACTAGCATGTACCCTAATCCTAACCCGTACCCTAAACCGAGCCCTAACCCTCAAACTAAACCTAAACCTAACCCTAACCAATACCCTACGCCGTAACCGAACCCGTACCCGAACCCGTACCCTAACCCTAACACTAACCCTAACCCTAACCCATACCCTACGCCGTACCCGAACCCGTACCCGAACCCGTACCCTAAGCCGTAACCTAATCCTAACCCTAACCGTAAGCTACGCTTGACTGCTTCTGGCTCCAATAGATTTCCTAAGCACTAGTGTTTTAAGGAACAGGTTAAAAAGAGAATCCTAATGTGATTTCTTGATAATGGGTGTGTTCCTTATCTTCCCCTAGTGTCTAAACTCTTCTCCATGGCTGGACCCCCAAATAATATTCCTTGACGTGCTAAGGGGTATCTAGAGGGTGGGATAGTTTTAATAACTACCCTAACCCTAACGCGTACCCTAACCCTTACGGCTACCCTAACACTAACACGTACCCTAATCCTAACCCGTACCCTAAACCGAGCCCTAACCCTCAAATTAACCCTAACCCTAACCCTAACCAATACCCTACGCCGTACCCGAACCCTTACCCGAACCCGTACCCTAAGCCGTACCCTAACCCTAACCCTAACCCTAACCCTAACCGTAAGCTCCCCTTGACTGCTTCTGCCTCCAATAGATTTCCTAAGCTCTAGTGTTTTAAGGAACAGGTTAAAAAGTGAATCCTAATGTGATTTCTTGATAATGGGTGTGTTCCTTATCTTCTCCTAGTGTCTAAACTCTTCTCCATGGCTGGACCCCCAAATAATATTCCTTGACGTGCTAAGGGGTATCTAGAGAGTAGGATAGGTTTAATAACTACCCTAACCCTAACGCGTACCCTAACCCTATCCCCTACCCTAACCCTAACACGTACCCTAATCCTAACCCCTACCCTAAACCGAGCCCTAACCCACAAACTAACCATAACCCTAACCCTAAACCATACCCTACGCCGTACCCGAACCCGTAACCGAACCCGTACCCTAAGCCGTTCCCTAACCCTAACCCTAACCCTAAGGTACCCTTGACTGCTTCTGCCTCCAATAGATTTCCTAAGCACTAGTGTTTTAAGGAACAGGTTAAAAAGAGAATCCTAATGTGATTTCTTGATAATGGGTGTGTTCCTTATATTCTCCTAGAGTCTAAACTCTTCTCCATAGCTGGACCCCCAAATAATATTCTTTGACGTGCTAAGGGGTGTCTAGAGAGTGGGATAGGTTTAATAACTTCCCTAACCCTAATGCATACCCTAACCCTAACCCCTACCCTAACCCTAACACGTACCCTAATCCTAACCCGTAACCTAAACCGAGCCCTAACCCTCAAACTAACCCTACCTCTAACCCTAAACCATACCCTACGCCGTACCCGAACCCGTACCCGAACCCGTACCCTAAGCCGTACCCTAACCCTAACCCTAACCCTAACCCTAACCCTAAGCTACCCTTGACTGCTTCTGCCTCCAATAGATTTCCTAAGCACTAGTGTTTTAAGGAACAGGTTAAAAAGAGAATCCTAATGTGATTTCTTGATAATGGCTGTGTTCCTTATCTTCTCCTAGTGTCTAAACTCTTCTCCATGGCTGGACCCCCAAATTATATTCCTTGACGTGCTAAGGGGTATCTAGAGATTGGGATAGGGTTAATAACAACCCTAACCCTAACGCGTACCCTAACCCTAAACCCTACCCTAACCCTAACACGTACCCTAATCCTAACCCGTACCCTAAACCGAGCCCTAACCCTCAAAGTAACCCTAACCCTAAACCTAACCCATACCCTACGCCGTACCCGAACCCGTACCCGAACCCGTACCCTAAGCCGTAACCTAACCCTAACCCTAACCGTAAGCTACCCTTGACTGCTTCTGGCTCCAATAGATTTCCTAAGCACTAGTGTTTTAAGGAACAGGTTAAAAAGAGAATCCTAATGTGATTTCTTGATAATGGGTGTGTTCCTTATGTTCTCCTAGTGTCTAAACTCTTCTCCATGGCTGGACCCCCAAATAATATTCTTTGACGTGCTAAGCGATATCTAGAGAGTGGGATAGGTTTAATAACTACCCTAACCCTAATGCGTACCCTAACCCTAACCCCTACCATAACCCGAACACGTACCCTAATCCTAACCCGTACCCTAAACCGAGCCCTAACCTTCAAACTAACCCTAACTCTAACCCTAAACCATACCCTATGCCGTACCCGAACCCGTACCCGAACCCGTGCCCTAAGCCGTATCCTAACCCTAACCCTAACCCTAACCCTAACCCTAACCCTAAGCTACCCTTGACTGCTTCTGCCTCCAATAGATTTCCTAAGCACTAGTGTTTTAAGGAACAGGTTAAAAAGAGAATCCTAATGTGATTTCTTGATAATGGCTGTGTTCCTTATCTTCTCCTAGTGTCTAAACTCTTCTCCATGGCTGGACCCCCAAATAATATTACTTGACGTGCTAAGGGGTATCTAGAGAGTGGGATAGGTTTAATAACTACCCTAACCCTAACGCTTACCCTAACCCTAACCCCTAACCTAACCCTAGCACGTACCCTAATCCTAACCCGTACCCTAAACCGAGCCCTAACCCTCAAACTAACCCTAACCCTAACCCTAACCCATACCCTACGCTGTACCCGAACCCGTACCCGAAACCGTACACTAAACCGTACCCTAACCCTAACCCTAACCCTAACCCTAAGCTACCCTTGACTGCTTCTGCCTCCAATAGATTTCCTAAGCACTAGTGTTTTAAGGAACAGGTTAAAAAGAGAATCCTAATGTGATTTCTTGATAATGAGTGTGTTCCTTATCTTCTCCTAGTGTCTGAACTCTTCTCCATGGCTGGACCCCCAAATAATATTCCTTTACGTGCTAAGGGGTATCTAGAGAGTGGGATAGGTTCAATAACTACCCTAACCCTAACGCGTACCCTAACCCTAACCCCTACCCTAACCCTAGCACGTACCCTAATCCTAACCCGTACCCTAAACCGAGCCCTAACCCTCAAACTAACCCTAACCCTAACCCTAACCGATACCCTACACCGTACCCGAACCCGTACCCGAACCCGTACCCTAAGCCGTACCCAAACCCTAACCCTAACCCTAAGGTACCCTTGACTGCTTCTGCCTCCAATAGATTTCCTAAGCACTAGTGCTTTAAGGAACAGGTTAAAAAGAGAATCCTAATGTGATTTCTTGATAATGGGTGAGTTCCTTATCTTCTCCTAGTGTCTAAACTCTTCTCCATGGCTGGACCCCCAAATAATATTCTTTGACGTGCTAAGGGGTATCTAGAGAGTGGGATAGGTTTAATAACTACCCTAACCCTAATGCGTACCCTAACCCTAACCCCTACCCTAACCCTAACACGTACCCTAATCCTAACCCGTACCCTAAACCGAGCCCTAACCCTCAAACTAACCCTAATTTTAACCCTAAACCATACCCTACGCCGTACCTGAACCCGTACCCGAACCCGTACCCTAAGCCGTACCCTAACCCTAACCCTAACCCTAACCCTAACCCTAACCCTAAGCTACCCTTGACTGCTTCTGCCTCCAATAGATTTCCTAAGCACTAGTGTTTTAAGGAACAGGTTAAAAAGAGAATCCTAATGTGATTTCTTGATAATGGCTGTGTTCCTTATCTTCTCCTAGTGTCTAAACTCTTCTCCATGGCTGGACCCCCAAATAATATTCCTTGACGTGCTAAGTGGTATCTAGAGAGTGGGATAGGTTTAATAACTACCCTAACCCTAACGCTTACCCTAACCCTAACCCCTAACCTAACCCTAGCACGTACCCTAATCCTAACCCATACCCTAAACCGAGCCCTAACCCTCAAACTAACCCTAACCCTAACCCTAAACCATACCCTACGCCGTAACCAAACCCGTACCCTAAGCCGTACCCTAAGCCGTACCCTAAACCTAACCCTAACCCTAAGCTACCCTTGACTGCTTCTGCCTCCAATAGATTTCCTAAGCACTAGTGTTTTAAGGAACAGGTTAAAAAGAGAATCCAATGTGATTTCTTGATAATGGGTGTGTTCCTTATCTTCTCCTAGTGTCTGAACTCTTCTCCATGGCTGGACACCCAAATAATATTCCTTGACGTGCTAAGGGGTATCTAGAGAGTGGGATAGGTTTAATAACTACCCTAACACTAATGCGTACCCTAACCCTAACCCCTACCCTAATCCTAACACGTACCCTAATCCTAACCCGTACCCTAAACCGAGCCCTAACCCTCAAACTAACCCTAACCCTAACCCTAAACCATACCCTACGCCGTACCCGAACCCGTACCCGAAACCGTACCCTTAGCCGTACCCTAACCCTAACCCTAACCCTAAGCTACCCTTGACTGCTTCTGCCTCCAATAGATTTCCTAAGCACTAGTGTTTTAAGGAACAGGTTAAAAAGGGAATCCTAATGTGATTTCTTGATAATGGGTGTGTTCCTTATCTTCTCCTAGTGTCTAAACTCTTCTCCATGGCTGGACCCCCAAATAATATTCCTTGACGTGCTAAGGGGTATCTAGAGAGTGGGATAGGTTTAATAACTACCCTAACCCTAACGCGTACCCTAACACTAACCCCTACCCTAACCCTAACACGTACCCTAATCCTAACCCGTACCCTAAACCGAGCCGTAACCCTCAAACTAACCCTAACTCTAACCCTAAACCATACCCTACGCCGTACCCGAACCCGTACCCGAACCCGTACCCTAAGCCGTACCCTAACCCTAACCCTAACCCTAACCCTAACCCTAAGCTACCCTTGACTGCTTCTGCCTCCAATAGATTTCCTAAGCACTAGTGTTTTAAGGAACAGGTTAAAAAGAGAATCCTAATGTGATTTCTTGATAATGAGTGTTCCTTATCTTCTCCTAGTGTCTGAACTCTTCTCCATGGCTGGACCCCCAAATAATTTTCCTTTACGTGCTAAGGGGTATCTAGAGAGTGGGATAGGTTCAATAACTACCCTAACCCTAACGCGTACCCTAACCCTAACCCCTACCCTAACACTAGCACGTACCCTAATCCTAACCCATACCCTAAACCGAGCCCTAACCCTCAAACTAACCCTAACCCTAACCCTAACCCATACCCTACGCCGTAACAGAACCCGTACCCGAACCCGTACCCTAAGCCGTACCCTAACCCTAACCCTAACCCTAACCCTAACCCTAACCCATACCCTACGCCGTACCCGAACCCGTACCCGAACCCGTACCCTAAGCCGTAACCTAACCCTAACCCTAACCGTAAGCTACCCTTGACTGCTTCTGGCTCCAATAGATTTCCTAAGCACTAGTGTTTTAAGGAACAGGTTAAAAAGAGAATCCTAATGTGATTTCTTGATAATGGGTGTGTTCTTTATCTTCTCCTAGTGTCTAAACACTTCTCCATGGCTGGACCCCCAAATAATATTCCTTGACGTGCTAAGGGGTATCTAGAGAGTGGGATAGGTTTAATAACTACCCTAACCCTAATGCGTACCCTAACCCTAACCCCTACCCTACGCCGTACCCAAACCCGTACCCTAAGCCGTACCCTAACCCTAACCCTAACCCTAACTCTAACCCTAAGCTACCCTTGACTGCTTCTTCCTCCAATAGATTTCCTAAGCACCAGTGTTTTAAGGAACAGGTTAAAAAGAGAATCCAATGTGATTTCTTGATAATGGGTGTGTTCCTTATCTTCTCTTAGTGTCTGAACTCTTCTCCATGGCTGGACACCCAAATAATATTCCTTGACGTGCTAAGGGGTATCTAGAGAGTGGGATAGGTTTAATAACTACCCTAACACTAATGCGTACCCTAACCCTAACCCCTACCCTAATCCTAACACGTACCCTAATCCTAAACCGTACCCTAAACCGAGCCCTAACCCTCAAACTAACCCTCACCCTAACCCTAACCCATACCCTACGCCGTACCCGAACCCGTACCCGAAACCGTACCCTAAGCCGTACCCTAACCCTAACCCTAACCCTAACCCTAACCCTAAGCTACCCTTGACTGCTTCTGCCTCCAATAGATTTCCTAAGCACTAGTGTTTTGAGGAACAGGTTAAAAAGGGAATCCTAATGTGATTTCTTGATAATGGGTGTGTTCCTTGTCTTCTCCTAGTGTCTAAACTCTTCTCCATGGCTGGACCCCCAAATAATATTCCTTGACGTGCAAAGGGGTATCTAGAGTGGGATAGGTTTAATAACTACCCTAACCCTAATGCGTACCCTAACCCTAGCCCCTACCCTAACCCTAACACGTACCCTAATCCTAACCCGTACTCTAAACCGAGCCCTAACCCTCAAACTAACCGGAACCCTAACCCTAACCCATACCCTACGCCGTACCCGAACCCGTACCCGAAACCGTACCCTAAGCCGTACCCTAACCCTAACCCTAACCCTAACCGTAACCCTAAGCTACCCTTGACTGCTTCTGCCTCCAATAGATTTCCTAAGCACTAGTGTTTTAAGGAACAGGTTAAAAAGAGAATCCTAATGTGATTTCTTGATAATGGGTGTGTTCCTTATCTTCTCCTAGTGTCTGAACTCTTCTCCATGGCTGGACACCCAAATAATATTCCTTGACGTGCTAAGGGGTATCTAGAGAGTGGGATAGGTTAAATAATTACCCTAACCCTAACGCGTACCCTAACCCTAACCCCTACCCTAACCCTTACACGTATCCTAATCCTAACCCGTACCCTAAACCGAGCCCTAACACTCAAACTAACCCTAACCCTAAACCATACCCTACGCCGTAACCGAACCCGTACCCTAAGCCGTACCCTAAGCCGTAACCTAAACCTAACCATAACCCTAAGCTACCCTTGACTGCTTCTGCCTCCAATAGATTTCCTAAGCACTAGTGTTTTAAGGAACAGGTTAAAAAGAGAATCCAATGTGATTTCTTGATAATGGGTGTGTTCCTTATCTTCTCCTAGTGTCTGAACTCTTCTCCATGGCTGGACACCCAAATAATATTCCTTGACGTGCTAAGGGGTATCTAGAGAGTGGGATAGGTTTAATAACTACCCTAACACTAATGCGTACCCTAACCCTAACCCCTACCCTAATCCTAACCCGTACCCTAAACCGAGCCCTAACCCTCAAACTAACCCTAACCCTAACCCTAAACCATACCCTACGCCGTACCCGAACCCGTACCCGAAACCGTACCCTAAGCCGTACCCTAAACCTAACCCTAACCCTAACCCTAACCCTAAGCTACCCTTGACTGCTTCTGCCTCCAATAGATTTCCTAAGCACTAGTGTTTTAAGGAACAGGTTAAAAAGGTAATCCTAATGTGATTTCTTTATAATGGGTGTGTTCCTTATCTTCTCCTAGTGTCTAAACTCTTCTCCATGGCTGGACCCCCAAATAATATTCCTTGACGTGCTAAGGGGTATCTAGAGAGTGGGATAGGTTTAATAACTACCCTAACCCTAACGCGTACCCTAACCCTAACCCCTACCCTAACCCTAACACGTACCCTAATCCTAACCCGTACCCTAAACCGAGCCCTAACCCTCAAACTAACCCTAACCCTAACCCTAACCCATACACTACGCCGTACGCAAACCCACACCCGAACCCGTACCCTAAGCCGTAACCTAACCCTAACCCTAACCGTAAGCTACCCTTGACTGCTTCTGGCTCCAATAGATTTCCTAAGCACTAGTGTTTTAAGGAACAGGTTAAAAAGAGAATCCTAATGTGATTTCTTGATAATGGGTGTGTTCCTTATCTTCCCCTAGTGTCAAACTCTTCTCCATGGCTGGACCCCCAAATAATATTCCTTGACGTGCGAAGGGGTATCTAGAGAGTGGGATAGTTTTAATAACTACCCTAACCCTAACGCGTACCCTAACCCTAACGGCTACCCTAACACTAACACGTAACCTAATCCTAACCCGTACCCTAAACCGAGCCCTAACCCTCAAACTAACCCTAACCCTAACACTAACCCATACCCTACACCGTACCTGAACCCGTACCCTAAGCCGTACCCTAACCCTAACCCTAACCCTAACCCTAACCCTAAGCTACCCTTGACTGCTTCTGCCTCCAATAGATTTCCTAAGCACTAGTGTTTTAAGGAACAGGTTAAAAAGGGAATCCTAATGTGATTTCTTGATAATGAGTGTGTTCCTTATCTTCTCCTAGTGTCTGAACTCTTCTCCATGGCTGGACCCCCAAATAATATTCCTTTACGTGCTAAGGGGTATCTAGAGAGTGGGATAGGTTCAATAACTACCCTAACCCTAACGCGTACCCTAACCCTAACCCCTACCCTAACCCTAGCACGTACCCTAATCCTAACCCGTACCCTAAACCGAGCCCTAACCCTCAAACTAACCCTAACCCTAACCCTAACCCATACCCTGCGCCGTAACCGAACCCGTACCCGAACCCGTACCCTAAGCCGTACCCTAACCCTAACCCTAACCCTAACCCTAACCCTAACCCATACCCTACGCCGTACCCGAACCCGTACCCGAACCCGTACCCTAAGCCGTAACCTAACCCTAACACTAACCGTAAGCTACCCTTGACTGCTTCTGGCTCCAATAGATTTCCTAAGCACTAGTGTTTTAAGGAACAGGTTAAAAAGAGAATCCTAATGTGATTTCTTGATAATGGGTGTGTTCCTTATCTTCTCCTAGTGTCTAAACTCTTCTCCATGGCTGGACCCCCAAATAATATTCCTTGACGTGCTAAGGGGTATCTAGAGAGTGGGATAGGTTTAATAACTACCCTAACCCTAATGCGTACCCTAACCCTAACACGTACCCTAATCCTAACCCGTACCCTAAACCGAGCCCTAACTCTCAAACTAACCCTAACTCTAACCCTAAACCATACCCTACGCCGTACCCGAACCCGTACCCGAACCCGTACCCTAAGCCGTACCCTAACCCTAACCCTAACCCTAACCCTAACCCTAAGCTACCCTTGACTGCTTCTGCCTCCAATAGATTTCCTAAGCACTGGTGTTTTAAGGAACAGGTTAAAAAGAGAATCCTAATGTGATTTCTTGATAATGGCTGTGTTCCTTATCTTCTCCTAGTGTCTAAACTCTTCTCCATGGCTGGACCCCCAAATAATATTCCTTGACGTGCTAAGGGGTATCTAGAGAGTGGGATAGGTTTAATAACTACCCTAACCCTAACGCATACCCTAACCCTAACCCCTACCCTAACCCTAGCACGTACCCTAATCCTAACCCGTACCCTAAACCGAGCCCTATCCCTCAAACTAACCCTAACCCTAACCCTAACCCATACCCTACGCCGTACCCGAACCCATACCCGAAACCGTACCCTAAGCCGTACCCTAACCCTAACCCTAACCCTAACCCTAACCCTAAACTACCCTTGACTGCTTCTGCCTCCAATAGATTTCCTAAGCAATAGTGTTTTAAGGAACAGGTTAAAAAGAGAATCCTAATGTGATTTCTTGATAATGAGTGTGTTCCTTATCTTCTCCTAGTGTCTGAACTCTTCTCCATGGCTGGACCCCCAAATAATATTCCTTTACGTGCTAAGGGGTATCTAGAGAGTGGGATAGGTTCAATAACTACCCTAACCCTAACGCGTACCCTAACCCTAACCCCTACCCTAACCCTAGCACGTACCCTAATCCTAACCCGTACCCTAAACCGAGCCCTAACCCTCAAACTAACCCTAACCCTAACCCTAACCCATACCGTACGCCGTAACTGAACCCGTACCCGAACCCGTACCCTAAGCCGTACCCTAACCCTAACCCTAACCCTAACCCTAACCCTAACCCATACCCTACGCCGTACCCGAACCCGTACCCGAACCCGTACCCTAAGCCGTAACCTAACCCTAACTCTAACCGTAAGCTACCCTTGACTGCTTCTGGCTCCAATAGATTTCCTAAGCACTAGTGTTTTAAGGAACAGGTTAAAAAGAGAATCCTAATGTGATTTCTTGATAATGGGTGTGTTCCTTATCT
The DNA here is from genome assembly GCF_028021215.1 of Eschrichtius robustus. Classification (NCBI taxonomy): domain Eukaryota; kingdom Metazoa; phylum Chordata; class Mammalia; order Artiodactyla; family Eschrichtiidae; genus Eschrichtius; species Eschrichtius robustus. The sequence continues at coordinate 565,946 of NW_027175278.1, forward strand.
TATCCTAGTGTCTGAACTCTTCTCCATGGCTGGACACCCAAATAATATTCCTTGACGTGCTAAGGGGTATCTAGAGAGTGGGATAGGTTTAATAACTACCCTAACCCTAATGCGTACCATAACCCTAACCCCTACCCTACGCCGTACCCAAACCCGTACCCTAAGCCGTACCCTAACCCTAACCCTAACCCTAACCCTAACCCTAAGCTACCCTTGACTGCTTCTGCCTCCAATAGATTTCCTAAGCACTAGTGTTTTAAGGAACAGGTTAAAAAGGGAATCCTAATGTGATTTCTTGATAATGGGTGTGTTCCTTATCTTCTCCTAGTGTCTAAACTCTTCTCCATGGCTGGACCCCCAAATAATATTCCTTGACGTGCTAAGGGGTATCTAGAGTGGGATAGGTTTAATAACTACCCTAACCCTAATGCGTACCCTAACCCTAACCCCTACCCTAACCCTAACACGTACCCTAATCCTAACCCGTACTCTAAACCGAGCCCTAACCCTCAAACTAACCCTAACCCTAACCCTAACCCATACCCTACGCCGTACCCGAACCCGTACCCGAAACCGTACCCTAAGCCGTACCCTAACCCTAACCCTAAACCTAACCCTAACCCTAAGCTACCCTTGACTGCTTCTGCCTCCAATAGATTTCCTAAGCACTAGTGTTTTAATGAACAGGTTAAAAAGGGAATCCTAATGTGATTTCTTGATAATGGGTGTGTTCCTTATCTTCTCCTAGTGTCTAAACTCTTCTCCATGGCTGGACCCCCAAATAATATTCCTTGACGTGCTAAGGGGTATCTAGAGAGTGGGATAGGTTAAATAATTATCCTAACCCTAACGCGTACCCTAACCCTAACCCCTACCCTAACCCTTACACGTATCCTAATCCTAACCCGTACCCTAATCCGAGCCCTAACCCTCAAACTAACCCTAACCCTAACCCTAAACCATACCCTACGCCGTAACCGAACCCGTACCCGAAACCGTACCCTAACCCTAACCCTAACCCTAACCCTAACCCATACCCTACGCCGTACGCGAACCCGTACCCGAACCGGTACCCTAAGCCGTAACCTAACCTTAACCCTAACCGTAAGCTACCCTTGACTGCTTCTGGCTCCAATAGATTTCCTAAGCACTAGTGTTTTAAGGAACAGGTTAAAAAGAGAATCCTAATGTGATTTCTTGATAATGGGTGTGTTCCTTATGTTCCCCTAGTGTCTAAACTCTTCTCCATGGCTGGACCCCCAAATAATATTCCTTGACGTGCTAAGGGGTATCTAGAGAGTGGGATAGGTTTAATAACTACCCTAACCCTAACGCGTAACCTAACTCTAACCCCTACCCTAACCCTAACACGTACCCTAAACCGAGCCCTAACCCTCAAACTAACCCTAACACTAACCCTAACCCATACCCTACGCCGTACCCGAACCCGTACCCGAAACCGTACCCTAAGCCGTACCCTAACCCTAACCCTAACCCTAACTCTAACCGTAAGCTACCCTAGACTGCTTCTGCCTCCAATAGATTTCCTAAGCACTAGTGTTTTGAGGAACAGGTTAAAAAGAGAATCCTAATGTGATTTCTTGATAATGGGTGTGTTCCTTATCTTCTCCTAGTGTCTAAACTCTTCTCCATGGCTGGAACCCCAAATAATATTCCTTGACGTGCTAAGGGGTATCTAGAGGGTGGGATAGTTTTAATAACTACCCTAACCCTAACGCATACCCTAACCCTTACGGCTACCCTAACACTAACACGTACCCTAATCCTAACCCGTACCCTAAACCGAGCCCTAACCCTCAAATTAACCCTAACCCTAACCCTAACCCATACCCTACGCCGTACCCGAACCCGTACCCGAACCCGTACCCTAAGCCGTACCCTAACCCTAACCCTAACCCTAACCCTAACCCTAAGCTCCCCTTGACTGCTTCTGCCTCCAATAGATTTCCTAAGCACTAGTGTTTTGAGGAACAGGTTAAAAAGAGAATCCTAATGTGATTTCTTGATAATGGGTGTGTTCCTTATCTTCTCCTAGTGTCTAAACTCTTCTCCATGGCTGGACACCCAAATAATATTCCTTGATGTGATAAGGGGTATCTAGAGAGTGGGATAGGTTTAATAACTACCCTAACCCTAACGCGTACCCTAACCCTAACCCCTACCCTAACCCTAACACGTACCCTAATCCTAACCCGTACCCTAAACCGAGCCCTAACCCTCAAACTAACCCTAACCCTAACCCTAACCCATACCCTACGCTGTACCCGAACCCGTACCCTAACTCTAACCCTAACCCTAACCCTAACCCTAAGCTACCCTTGACTGCTTCTGCCTCCAATAGATTTCCTAAGCACTAGTGTTTTAAGGAACAGGTTAAAAAGAGAATCCTAATGTGATTTCTTGATAATGGGTGTGTTCCTTATCTTCTCCTAGTGTCTAAACTGTTCTCCATGGCTGGAACCCAAAATAATATTCCTTGACGTGCTAAGGGGTATCTAGAGAGTGGGATAGGTTTAATAACTACCCTAACCCTAACGCGTACCCTAACCCTAACCCCTACCCTAACCCTAACACGTACCCTAATCCTAACCCGTACCCTAAACCGAGCCCTAACACTCAAACTAACCCTAACCCTAACCCTAACCCATACCCTACGCCGTACCCGAACCCGTAACTGAACCCGTACCCTAAGCCGTACCCTAATCCTAACCCTAACCATAACCATAACCCTAACCCTAACCCTAACCCTAACCCTAACCCTAAGCTACCCTTGAATGCTTCTGCCTCCAATAGATTTCCTAAGCACTAGTGTTTTAAGGAACAGGTTAAAAAGAGAATCCTAATGTGATTTCTTGATAATGGGTGTGTTCCTTATCTTCTCCTAGTGTCTGAACCCTTCTCCATGGCTGGACCCCCAAATAATATTCCTTTACGTGCTAAGGGGTATCTAGAGAGTGGGATAGGTTCAATAACTACCCTAACCCTAACGCGTACCCTAACCCTAACCCCTACCCTAACCCTAGCACGTACCCTAATCCTAACCCGTACCCTAAACCGAGCCCTAACCCTCAAACTAACCCTACCCCTAACCCTAACCCATACCCTACGCCGTACCCGAAACCGTACCCAAACCCGTACCCTAAGCCGTACCCTAACCCTAACCCTAACCCTAAGCTACCCTTGACTGCTTCTGCCTCCAATAGATTTCCTAAGCACTAGTGTTTTAAGGAACAGGTTAAAAAGAGAATCCTAATGTGATTTCTTGATAATGGCTGTGTTCCTTATCTTCTCCTAGTGTCTAAACTCTTCTCCATGGATGGACCCCCAAATAATATTCCTTGACGTGCTAAGGGGTATCTAGAGAGTGGGATAGGGTTAATAACTACCCTAACCCTAACGCGTACCCTAACCCTAACCCCTACCCTAACCCTAACACGTACCCTAATCCTAACCCGTACCCTAAACCGAGCCCTAACCCTCAAACTAACCCTAACCCTAACCCTAACCCATACCCTACGCCGTACCCGAACCCGTACCCGAACCCGTACCCTAAGCCGTAACCTAATCCTAACCCTAACCGTAAGCTACGCTTGACTGCTTATGGCTCCAATAGATTTCCTAAGCACTAGTGTTTTTAGGAACAGGTTAAAAAGAGAATCCTAATGTGATTTCTTGATAATGGGTGTGTTCCTTATATTCTCCTAGAGTCTAAACTCTTCTCCATGGCTGGACCCCCAAATAATATTCTTTGACGTGCTAAGGGGTATCTAGAGAGTGGGATAGGTTTAATAACTACCCTAACCCTAATGCGTACCCTAACCCTAACCCCTACCCTAACCCTAACACGTACCCTAATCCTAACCCGTACCCTAAACCGAGCCCTAACCCTCAAACTAACCCTAACTCTAACCCTAAACCATACCCTACGCCGTACCCGAACCCGTACCCGAACCCGTACCCTAAGCCGTACCCTAACCCTAACCCTAACCCTAACCCTAACCCTAAGCTACCCTTGACTGCTTCTGCCTCCAATAGATTTCCTAAGCACTAGTGTTTTAAGGAACAGGTTAAAAAGAGAATCCTAATGTGATTTCTTGATAATGGCTGTGTTCCTTATCTTCTCCTAGTGTCTAAACTCTTCTCCATGGCTGGACCCCCAAATTATATTCCTTGACGTGCTAAGGGGTACCTAGAGAGTGGGATAGGGTTAATAACAACCCTAACCCTAACGCGTACCCTAACCCTAAACCCTACCCTAACCCTAACACGTACCCTAATCCTAACCCGTACCCTAAACCGAGCCCTAACCCTCAAAGTAACCCTAACCCTAACCCTAACCCATACCCTACGCCGTACCCGAACCCGTACCCGAACCCGTACCCTAAGCCGTAACCTAACCCTAACCCTAACCGTAAGCTACCCTTGACTGCTTCTGGCTCCAATAGATTTCCTAAGCACTAGTGTTTTAAGGAACAGGTTAAAAAGAGAATCCTAATGTGATTTCTTGATAATGGGTGTGTTCCTTATCTTCCCCTAGTGTCTAAACTCTTCTCCATGGCTGGACCCCCAAATAATATTCCTTGACGTGCTAAGGGGTATCTAGAGAGTGGGATAGTTTTAATAACTACCCTAACCCTAACGCCTACCCTAACCCTAACGGCTACCCTAACACTAACACGTACCCTATTCCTAACCCGTACCCTAAACCGAGCCCTAACCCTCAAACTAACCCTAACCCTAACCCTAACCCATACCCTACACCGTACCCGAACCCGTACCCGAACCCGTACCCTAAGCCGTACACTAACCCTAAGGTACCCTTGACTGCTTCTGCCTCCAATAGATTTCCTAAGCACTAGTGTTTTAAGGAACAGGTTAAAAAGAGAATCCTAATGTGATTTCTTGATAATGGGTGTGTTCCTTATCTTCTCCTAGTGTCTAAACTCTTCTCCATGGCTGGACCCCCAAATAATATTCTTTGACGTGCTAAGCGATATCTAGAGAGTGGGAAAGGTTTAATAACTACCCTAACCCTAATGCGTACCCTAACCATAACCCCTACCCTAACCCTAACACGTACCCTAATCCTAACCCGTACCCTAAACCGAGCCCTCACCCTCAAACTAACCCTAACTCTAACCCTAAACCATACCCTATGCCGTACCCGAAGCCGTACCCGAACCCGTGCCCTAAGCCGTATCCTAACCCTAACCCTAACCCTAACCCTAACCCTAACCCTAACCCTAACCCTCAAACTAAACCTAAACCTAACCCTAACCAATACCCTACGCCGTAACCGAACCCGTACCCGAACCCGTACCCTAACCCTAACCCTAACCCTAACCCTAACCCATACCCTACGCCGTACCCGAACCCGTACCCGAACCCGTACCCTAAGCCGTAACCTAATCCTAACCCTAACCGTAAGCTACGCTTGACTGCTTCTGGCTCCAATAGATTTCCTAAGCACTAGTGTTTTAAGGAACAGGTTAAAAAGAGAATCCTAATGTGATTTCTTGATAATGGGTGTGTTCCTTATCTTCCCCTAGTGTCTAAACTCTTCTACATGGCTGGACCCCCAAATAATATTCCTTGACGTGCTAAGGGGTATCTAGAGGGTGGGATAGTTTTAATAACTACCCTAACCCTAACGCGTAACCTAACCCTTACGGCTACCCTAACACTAACACGTACCCTAATCCTAACCCGTACCCTAAACCGAGCCCTAACCCTCAAAGTAACCCTAACCCTAACCATAACCAATACCCTACGCCGTACCCGAACCCGTACCCGAACCCGTACCCTAAGCCGTTCCCTAACCCTAACCCTAACCCTAAGGTACCCTTGACTGCTTCTGCCTCCAATAGATTTCCTAAATACTAGTGTTTTAAGGAACAGGTTAAAAAGAGAATCCTAATGTGATTTCTTGATAATGGGTGTGTTCCTTATATTCTCCTAGATTCTAAATTCTTCTCCATAGCTGGACCCCCAAATAATATTCTTTGACGTGCTAAGGGGTATCTAGAGAGTGGGATAGGTTTAATAACTACCCTAACCCTAATGCATACCCTAACCCTAACCCCTACCCTAACCCTAACACGTACCCTAATCCTAACCCGTACCCTAAACCGAGCCCTAACCCTCAAACTAACCCTAACTCTAACCCTAAACCATAACCTACGCCGTACCCGAACCCGTACCCGAACCCGTACCCTAAGCCGTACCCTAACCCTAACCCTAACCCTAACCCTAACCCTAAGCTACCCTTGACTGCTTCTGCCTCCAATAGATTTCCTAAGCCCTAGTGTTTTAAGGAACAGGTTAAAAAGAGAATCCTAATGTGATTTCTTGATAATGGGTGTGTTCTTATCTTCTCCTAGTGTCTGAACTCTTCTCCATGGCTGGACCCACAAATAATATTCCTTTACGTGCTAAGGGGTATCTAGAGAGTGGGATAGGTTCAATAACTACCCTAACCCTAACGCGTACCCTAACCCTAACCCCTACCCTAACACTAGCACGTACCCTAATCCTAACCCGTACCCTAAACCGAGCCCTAACCCTCAAAATAACCTAAACCTAACCCTAACCAATACCCTACGCCGTAACCGAACCCGTACCCGAACCCGTACCCTAACCCTAACCCTAACCCATACCCTACGCCGTACCCGAACCCGTAACCGAACCCGTACCCTAAGCCGTACCCTAACCCTAACCCTAACCCTAACCCTAACCGTAAGCTACCCTTGACTGCTTCTGCCTCCAATAGATTTCCTAAGCACTAGTGTTTTAAGGAACAGGTTAAAAAGAGAATCCTAATGTGATTTCTTGATAATGGGTGTGTTCCTTATCTTCTCCTAGTGTCTGAACTCTTCTCCATGGCTGGACCCCCAAATAATATTCCTTGACGTGCTAAGGGGTATCTAGAGAGTGGGATAGGTTTAATAACTACCCTAAACCTAACGCGTACTCTAACCCTAACCCCTACCCTAAACCTAACACGTACCCTAATCCTAACCCGTACCCTAAACCGAGCCCTAACCCTAAAAGTAACCCTAACCCTAACCTTAACCCATACCCGACGCCATACACGAACCCGTACCCGAAACCGTACCCTAAGCCGTACCCTAACCCTAACCCTAAACCTAAGCTACCCTTGACTGCTTCTGCCTGCAGTAGATTTCCTAAGCACTAGTCTTTTAAGGAACAGGTTAAAAAGAGAATCCTAAAATGAGTTCTTGATAATGGGTGTGTTCTTTACCTTATCCTAGTGTCTAAACTCTTCTCCATGGCTGGATTCCAAAATAATAATACTTGACGTGCTAAGGGGTATCTAGAGAGTGGGATAGGTTTAATAACTACCCTCAACCTAACGTGTACCCTAACCCTAAACCATACCCTAACCCTAACACGTACCCTAATCCTAACCCATACCCTAAACCGAGCCCTAACACTAAAACTAACCCTAACCCTAACCCTAACCCTAAGCTACCCTTGACTGCTTCTGCCTCCAATAGTTTTCCTAAGCACTAGTGTTTTAAGGAACAGGTTAAAAAGAGAATCCTAATGTGATTTCTTGATAATGGGTGTGTTCCTTATCTTCTCCTAGTGTCTGAACTCTTCTCCATGGCTGGACCCCCAAATAATATTCCTTGACGTGCTAAGGGGTATCTAGACAGTGGGATAGGTTTAATAACTATCCTAACCCTAACCCGTACCCTAACCCTAACGCGTACCCTAACCCTAACACGTACCCTAATCCTAACCCGTACCCTAAACCGAGCCCTAACCCTAAAACTAACCCTAACCCTAACACTAACCCATACCCTACGCCGTACCCGAACCCGTACCCGAACCCGTACCCTAACCATACCCTAAACCTAACCCTAACCGTAACCCTAACCCTAAGCTACCCTTGACTGTTTCTGCCTCCAATAGATTTCCTAAGCACTAGTGTTTTAAGGAACAGGTTAAAAAAGAATCCTAATGTGATTTCTTGATAATGGGTGTGTTCCTTATCTTCTCCTAGTGTCTGAACTCTTCTCCATGGCTGGACCCACAAATAATATTCCTTGACGTGCTAAGGGGTATCTAGAGAGTGGGATAGGTTCAATAACTACCCTAACCCTAACGCGTACCCTAACCCTAACCCCTACCCTAACACTAGCACGTACCCTAATCCTAACCCGTACCCTAAACCGAGCCCTAACCCTCACACTAAACCTAACCCTAACCCTAACCCATACCCTACGCCGTAACCGAACCCGTACCCGAACCCGTAACCTAACCCTAACCCTAACCCTAACCCTAACCCATACCCTACGCCGTACGCGAACCCGTACCCGAACCGGTACCCTAAGCCGTAACCTAACCCTAACCCTAACCGTAAGCTACCCTTGACTGCTTCTGGCTCCAATAGATTTCCTAAGCACTAGTGTTTTAAGGAACAGGTTAAAAAGAGAATCCTAATGTGATTTCTTGATAATGGGTGTGTTCCTTATCTTCCCCTAGTGTCTAAACTCTTCTCCATGGCTGGACCCCCAAATAATATTCCTTGACGTGCTAAGGGGTATCTAGAGAGTGGGATAGGTTTAATAACTACCCTAACCCTAACGCGTAACCTAACCCTAACCCCTACCCTAACCCTAACACGTACCCTAAACCGAGCCCTAACCCTCAAACTAACCCTAACACTAACCCTAACCCATACCCTACGCCGTACCCGAACCCGTACCCGAAACCGTACCCTAAGCCGTACCCTAACCCTAACCCTAACCCTAACCCTAACCGTAAGCTACCCTAGACTGCTTCTGCCTCCAATAGATTTCCTAAGCACTAGTGTTTTAAGGAACAGGTTAAAAAGAGAATCCTAATGTGATTTCTTGATAATGGGTGTGTTCCTTATCTTCCCCTAGTGTCTAAACTCTTCTCCATGGCTGGACCCCCAAATAATATTCCTTGACGTGCTAAGGGGTATCTAGAGGGTGGGATAGTTTTAATAACTACCCTAACCCTAACGCATACCCTAACCCTTATGGCTACCCTAACACTAACACGTACCCTAATCCTAACCCGTACCCTAAACCGAGCCCTAACCCTCAAATTAACCCTAACCCTAACCCTAACCCATACCCTACGCCGTACCCGAACCCGTACCCGAACCCGTACCCTAAGCCGTACCCTAACCCTAACCCTAACCCTAACCGTAACCCTAAGCTACCCTTGACTGCTTCTGCCTCCAATAGATTTCCTAAGCACTAGTGTTTTGAGGAACAGGTTAAAAAGAGAATCCTAATGTGATTTCTTGATAATGGCTGTGTTCCTTATCTTCTCCTAGTGTCTAAACTCTTCTCCATGGCTGGACCCCCAAATAATATTCCTTGACGTGCTAAGGGGTATCTAGAGAGTGCGATAGGTTTAATAAATACCCTAACCCTAACGCGTACCCTAACCCTAACCCCTACCCTAACCCTAACACGTACCCTAATCCTAACCCGTACCCTAAACCGAGCCCTAACCCTCAAACTAACCCTAACCCTAACCCTAACCCATACCCTACGCTGTACCCGAACCAGTACCCTAACTCTAACCCTAACCCTAACCCTAACCCTAAGCTACCCTTGACTGCTTCTGCCTCCAATAGATTTCCTAAGCACTAGTGTTTTAAGGAACAGGTTAAAAAGAGAATCCTAATGTGATTTCTTGATAATGGGTGTGTTCCTTATCTTCTCCTAGTGTCTAAACTGTTCTCCATGGCTGGACCCCAAAATAATATTCCTTGACGTGCTAAGGGGTATCTAGAGAGTGGGATAGGTTTAATAACTACCCTAACCCTAACGCGTACCCTAACCCTAACCCCTACCCTAACCCTAACACGTACCCTAATCCTAACCCGTACCCTAAACCGAGCCCTAACCCTCAAACTAACCCTAACCCTAACCCTAACCCATACCCTACGCCGTACCCGAACCCGTAACCGAACCCGTACCCTAAGCCGTACCCTAACCCTAACCCTAACCCTAACCCTAACCCTAACCCTAACCCTAACCCTAAGCTACCCTTGAATGCTTCTGCCTCCAATAGATTTCCTAAGCACTAGTGTTTTAAGGAACAGGTTAAAAAGAGAATCCTAATGTGATTTCTTGATAATGGGTGTGTTCCTTATCTTCTCCTAGTGTCTGAACTCTTCTCCATGGCTGGACCCCCAAATAATATTCCTTTACGTGCTAAGGGGTATCTAGAGAGTGGGATAGGTTCAATAACTACCCTAACCCTAACGCGTACCCTAACCCTAACCCCTACCCTAACCCTAGCACGTACCCTAATCCTAACCCGTACCCTAAACCGAGCCCTAACCCTCAAACTAACCCTAACCCTAACCCTAACCCATACCCTACGCCGTACCCAAAACCGTACCCGAACCCGTACCCTAAGCCGTACCCTAACCCTAACCCTAACCCTAACCCTAACCCTAAGCTACCCTTGACTGCTTCTGCCTCCAATAGATTTCCTAAGCACTAGTGTTTTAAGGAACAGGTTAAAAAGAGAATCCTAATGTGATTTCTTGATAATGGCTGTGTTCCTTATCTTCTCCTAGTGTCTAAACTCTTCTCCATGGCTGGACCCCCAAATAATATTCCTTGACGTGCTAAGGGGTATCTAGAGAGTGGGATAGGGTTAATAACAACCCTAACCCTAACGCGTACCCTAACCCTAACCCCTACCCTAACCCTAACACGTACCCTAATCCTAACCCGTACCCTAAACCGAGCCCTATCCCTCAAACTAACCCTAACCCTAACCCTAACCCATACCCTACGCCGTACCCGAACCCGTACCCGAACCCATACCCTAAGCCGTACCCTAACCCTAAGGTACCCTTGACTGCTTCTGCCTCCAATAGATTTCCTAAGCACTAGTGTTTTAAGGAACAGGTTAAAAAGAGAATCCTAATGTGATTTCTTGATAATGGCTGTGTTCCTTATCTTCTCCTAGTGTCTAAACTCTTCTCCATGGCTGGACCCCCAAATAATATTCCTTGACGTGCTAAGGGGTATCTAGAGAGTGGGATAGGTTTAATAACTACCCTAACCCTAACGCATACCCTAACCCTAACCCCTACCCTAACCCTAGCACATACCCTAATCCTAACCCGTACCCTAAACCGAGCCCTAACCCTCAAACTAACCCTAACCCTAACCCTAACCCATACCCTACGCCGTACCCGAACCCGTACCCGAAACCGTACCCTAAGCCGTACCCTAACCCTAACCCTAACCCTAACCCTAACCCTAAGCTACCCTTGACTGCTTCTGCCTCTAATAGATTTCCTAAGCACTAGTGTTTTAAGGAACAGGTTAAAAAGAGAATCCTAATGTGATTTCTTGATAATGGGTGTGTTCCTTATCTTCTCCTAGTGTCTAAACTCTTCTCCATGGCTGGACCCCCAAATAATATTCCTTGACGTGCTAAGGGGTATCTAGAGAGTGGGATAGGTTTAATAACTACCCTAACCCTAATGCGTACCCTAACCCTAACCCCTACCCTAACCCTAACACGTACCCTAATCCTAACCCGTACCCTAAACCGAGCCCTAACCCTCAAACTAACCCTAACTCTAACCCTAAACCATACCCTACGCCGTACCCGAACCCGTACCCGAACCCGTACCGTAAGCCGTATCCTAACCCTAACCCTAACCCTAACACTAACCCTAAGCTACCCTTGACTGCTTCTGCCTCCAATAGATTTCCTAAGCCCTAGTGTTTTAAGGAACAGGTTAAAAAGAGAATCCTAATGTGATTTCTTGATAATGGGTGTGTTCCTTATCTTCTCCTAGTGTCTGAACTCTTCTCCATGGCTGGACCCACAAATAATATTCCTTGACGTGCTAAGGGGTATCTAGAGGGTGGGATAGTTTTAATAACTACCCTAACCCTAACGCGTACCCTAACCCTTACGGCTACCCTAACACTAACACGTACCCTAATCCTAACCCGTACCCTAAACCGAGCCCTAACCCTCAAATTAACCCTAACCATAACCCTAACCAATACCCTACGCCGTACCCGAACCCGTACCCGAACCCGTACCCTAAGCCGTACCCTAACCCTAACCCTAACCCATACCCTACGCCGTACCCGAACCCGTAACCGAACCCGTACCCTAACCCTAACCCTAACCCTAACCCTAACCCTAACCCATACCCTACGCCGTACCCGAACCCGTAACCGAACCCGTACCCTAAGCCGTACCCTAACCCTAACCCTAACCCTAACCCTAACCGTAAGCTACCCTTGACTGCTTCTGCCTCCAATAGATTTCCTAAGCACTAGTGTTTTAAGGAACAGGTTAAAAAGAGAATCCTAATGTGATTTCTTGATAATGGGTGTGTTCCTTATCTTCTCCTAGTGTCTGAACTCTTCTCCATGGCTGGACCCCCAAATAATATTCCTTGACGTGCTAAGGGGTATCTAGAGAGTGGGATAGGTTTAATAACTACCCTAAACCTAACGCGTACTCTAACCCTAACCCCTACCCTAAACCTAACACGTACCCTAATCCTAACCCGTACCCTAAACCGAGCCCTAACCCTAAAAGTAACCCTAACCCTAACCCTAACCCATACCCGACGCCATACACGAACCCGTACCCGAAACCGTACCCTAAGCCGTACCCTAACCCTAACCCTAAACCTAAGCTACCCTTGACTGCTTCTGCCTGCAGTAGATTTCCTAAGCACTAGTCTTTTAAGGAACAGGTTAAAAAGAGAATCCTAAAATGAGTTCTTGATAATGGGTGTGTTCTTTATCTTATCCTAGTGTCTAAACTCTTCTCCATGGCTGGACTCCAAAATAATAATACTTGACGTGCTAAGGGGTATCTAGAGAGTGGGATAGGTTTAATAACTACCCTCAACCTAACGTGTACCCTAACCCTAAACCATACCCTAACCCTAACACGTACCCTAATCCTAACCCATACCCTAAACCGAGCCCTAACACTAAAACTAACCCTAACCCTAACCCTAACCCTAAGCTACCCTTGACTGCTTCTGCCTCCAATAGATTTCCTAAGCACTAGTGTTTTAAGGAACAGGTTAAAAAGAGAATCCTAATGTGATTTCTTGATAATGGGTGTGTTCCTTATCTTCTCCTAGTGTCTAAATTCTTCTCCATGGCTGGACCCCCAAATAATATTCCTTGACGTGCTAAGGGGTATCTAGAGAGTGGGATAGGTTTAATAACTATCCTAACCCTAACCCGTACCCTAACCCTAATGCGTACCCTAACCCTAACACGTACCCTAATCCTAACCCGTACCCTAAACCGAGCCCTAACCCTAAAACTAACCCTAACCCTAACACTAACCCATAGCCTACGCCGTACCCGAACCCGTACCCGAACCCGAACCCTAACCATACCCTAAACCTAACCCTAACCGTAACACTAACCCTAAGCTACCCTTGACTGTTTCTGCCTCCAATAGATTTCCTAAGCACTAGTGTTGTAAGGAACAGGTTAAAAAAGAATCCTAATGTGATTTCTTGATAATGGGTGAGTTCCTTATCTTATCCTAGTGTCTAAACTCTTCTCCATGGCTGGACCAGAAAATAAAATTCCTTGACGTGCTAAGGGGTATCTAGAGAGTGGGATAGGTTTAATAACTACCCTAACCCTAACGAGTACCCTAACCCTAACCCCACCATAACCCTAACACGTACCGTAATCCTAACCCGTACCCTAAACCGAGCCCTAACCCTAAAACTAACCCTAACCCTAACCCTAACCCATACCCTACGCCGTAGCCGAAACCGTACCCGAAACCGTACCCTAAGCCGTACCCTAACCTTAACCCTAACCCTAACCCTAACCCTAAGCAACCCTTGACTGCCTCAGCCTCCAATAGATTTCCTAAGCACTAGTGTTTTAAGGAACAGGTTAAAAAGAGAATCCTAATGTGATTTCTTGATAATGGGTGTGTTCCTTATCTTCTCCTAGTGTCTGAACTCTTCTCCATGGCTGGACCCACAAATAATATTCCTTGACGTGCTAAGGGGTATCTAGAGAGTGGGATAGGTTCAATAACTACCCTAACCCTAACGCGTACCCTAACCCTAACCCCTACCCTAACACTAGCACGTACCCTAATCCTAACCCGTACCCTAAACCGAGCCCTAACCCTCACACTAAACCTAACCCTAATCCTAACCCATACCCTACGCCGTAACCGAACCCGTACCCGAACCCGTACCCTAACCCTAACCCTAACACTAACCCTAACCCATACCCTACGCCGTACGCGAACCCGTACTCGAACCGGTACCCTAAGCCGTAACCTAACCCTAACCCTAACCGTAAGCTACCCTTGACTGCTTCTGGCTCCAATAGATTTCCTAAGCACTAGTGTTTTAAGGAACAGGTTAAAAAGAGAATCCTAATGTGATTTCTTGATAATGGGTGTGTTCCTTATCTTCCCCTAGTGTCTAAACTCTTCTCAATGGCTGGACCCCCAAATAATATTCCTTGACGTGCTAAGGGGTATCTAGAGAGTGGGATAGGTTTAATAACTACCCTAACCCTAACGCGTAACCTAACCCTAACCCCTACCCTAACCCTAACACGTACCCTAAACCGAGCCCTAACCCTCAAACTAACCCTAAACCTAACCCTAACCCATACCCTACGCCGTACCCGAACCCGTACCCGAAACCGTACCCTAAGCCGTACCCTAACCCTAACCCTAACCCTAACCCTAACCGTAAGCTACCCTAGACTGCTTCTGCCTCCAATAGATTTCCTAAGCACTAGTGTTTTAAGGAACAGGTTAAAAAGAGAATCCTAATGTGATTTCTTGATAATGGGTGTGTTCCTTATCTTCCCCTAGTGTCTAAACTCTTCTCCATGGCTGGACCCCCAAATAATATTCCTTGACGTGCTAAGGGGTATCTAGAGGGTGGGATAGTTTTAATAACTACCCTAACCCTAACGCATACCCTAACCCTTATGGCTACCCTAACACTAACACGTACCCTAATCCTAACCCGTACCCTAAACCGAGCCCTAACCTTCAAATTAACCCTAACCCTAACCCTAACCCATACCCTACGCCGTACCCGAACCCGTACCCGAACCCGTACCCTAAGCCGTACCCTAACCCTAACCCTAACCCTAACCCTAACCCTAAGCTACCCTTGACTGCTTCTGCCTCCAATAGATTTCCTAAGCACTAGTGTTTTGAGGAACAGGTTAAAAAGAGAATCCTAATGTGATTTCTTGATAATGGGTGTGTTCCTTATCTTCTCCTAGTGTCTAAACTCTTCTCCATGGCTGGACCCCCAAATAATATTCCTTGACGTGCTAAGGGGTATCTAGAGAGTGGGATAGGTTTAATAAATACCCTAACCCTAACGCGTACCTTAACCCTAACCCCTACCCTAACCCTAACACGTACCCTAATCCTAACCCGTACCCTAAACCGAGCCCTAACTCTCAAACTAACCCTAACCCTAACCCTAACCCATACCCTACGCTGTACCCGAACCCGTACCCTAACTCTAACCCTAACCCTAACCCTAACCCTAAGCTACCCTTGACTGCTTCTGCCTCCAATAGATTTCCTAAGCACTCGTGTTTTAAGGAACAGGTTAAAAAGAGAATCCTAATGTGATTTCTTGATAATGGGTGTGTTCCTTATCTTCTCCTAGTGTCTAAACTCTTCTCCATGGCTGGACCCCCAAATAATATTCCTTGACGTGCTAAGGGGTATCTAGAGAGTGGGATAGGTTTAATAAATACCCTAACCCTAACGCGTACCCTAACCCTAACCCCTACCCTAACCCTAACACGTACCCTAATCCTAACCCGTACCCTAAACCGAGCCCTAATTCTCAAACTAACCCTAACCCTAACCCTAACCCATACCCTACGCCGTACCCGAACCCGTACCCGAACCCGTACCCTAAGCCGTACCCTAACCCTAACCCTAACCCTAACCCTAACCGTAAGCTCCCCTTGACTGCTTCTGCCTCCAATAGATTTCCTAAGCTCTAGTGTTTTAAGGAACCGGTTAAAAAGTGAATCCTAATGTGATTTCTTGATAATGGGTGTGTTCCTTATCTTCTCCTAGTGTCTAAACTCTTCTCCATGGCTGGACCCCCAAATAATATTCCTTGACGTGCTAAGGGGTATCTAGAGAGTGGGATAGGTTTAATAACTACCCTAACCCTAACGCGTACCCTAACCCTATCCCCTACCCTAACCCTAACACGTACCCTAATCCTAACCCCTACCCTAAACCGAGCCCTAACCCACAAACTAACCATAACCCTAACCCTAAACCATACCCTACGCCGTACCCGAACCCGTAACCGAACCCGTACCCTAAGCCGTTCCCTAACCCTAACCCTAACCCTAAGGTACCCTTGACTGCTTCTGCCTCCAATAGATTTCCTAAGTACTAGTGTTTTAAGGAACAGGTTAAAAAGAGAATCCTAATGTGATTTCTTGATAATGGGTGTGTTCCTTATATTCTCCTAGATTCTAAATTCTTCTCCATAGCTGGACCCCCAAATAATATTCTTTGACGTGCTAAGGGGTATCTAGAGAGTGGGATAGGTTTAATAACTACCCTAACCCTAATGCATACCCTAACCCTAACCCCTACCCTAACCCTAACACGTACCCTAATCCTAACCCGTACCCTAAACCGAGCCCTAACCCTCAAACTAACCCTAACTCTAACCCTAAACCATACCCTACGCCGTACCCGAACCCGTACCCGAACCCGTACCCTAAGCCGTACCCTAACCCTAACCCTAACCCTAACCCTAACCCTAAGCTACCCTTGACTGCTTCTGCCTCCAATAGATTTCCTAAGCCCTAGTGTTTTAAGGAACAGGTTAAAAAGAGAATCCTAATGTGATTTCTTGATAATGGGTGTGTTCTTATCTTCTCCTAGTGTCTGAACTCTTCTCCATGGCTGGACCCACAAATAATATTCCTTTACGTGCTAAGGGGTATCTAGAGACTGGGATAGGTTCAATAACTACCCTAACCCTAACGCGTACCCTAACCCTAACCCATACCCTACCACTAGCACGTACCCTAATCCTAACCCGTACCCTAAACCGAGCCCTAACCCTCAAAATAACCTAAACCTAACCCTAACCAATACCCTACGCCGTAACCGAACCCGTACCCGAACCCGTACCCTAACCCTAACCCTAACCCATACCCTACGCCGTACCCGAACCCGTAACCGAACCCGTACCCTAAGCCGTACCCTAACCCTAACCCTAACCCTAACCCTAACCGTAAGCTACCCTTGACTGCTTCTGCCTCCAATAGATTTCCTAAGCACTAGTGTTTTAAGGAACAGGTTAAAAAGAGAATCCTAATGTGATTTCTTGATAATGGGTGTGTTCCTTATCTTCTCCTAGTGTCTGAACTCTTCTCCATGGCTGGACCCCCAAATAATATTCCTTGACGTGCTAAGGGGTATCTAGAGAGTGGGATAGGTTTAATAACTACCCTAAACCTAACGCGTACTCTAACCCTAACCCCTACCCTAAACCTAACACGTACCCTAATCCTAACCCGTACCCTAAACCGAGCCCTAACCCTAAAAGTAACCCTAACCCTAACCTTAACCCATACCCGACGCCATACACGAACCCGTACCCGAAACCGTACCCTAAGCCGTACCCTAACCCTAACCCTAAACCTAAGCTACCCTTGACTGCTTCTGCCTGCAGTAGATTTCCTAAGCACTAGTCTTTTAAGGAACAGGTTAAAAAGAGAATCCTAAAATGAGTTCTTGATAATGGGTGTGTTCTTTATCTTATCCTAGTGTCTAAACTCTTCTCCATGGCTGGATTCCAAAATAATAATACTTGACGTGCTAAGGGGTATCTAGAGAGTGGGATAGGTTTAATAACTACCCTCAACCTAACGTGTACCCTAACCCTAAACCATACCCTAACCCTAACACGTACCCTAATCCTAACCCATACCCTAAACCGAGCCCTAACACTAAAACTAACCCTAACCCTAACCCTAACCCTAAGCTACCCTTGACTGCTTCTGCCTCCAATAGAATTCCTAAGCACTAGTGTTTTAAGGAACAGGTTAAAAAGAGAATCCTAATGTGATTTCTTGATAATGGGTGTGTTCCTTATCTTCTCCTAGTGTCTGAACTCTTCTCCATGGCTGGACCCCCAAATAATATTCCTTGACGTGCTAAGGGGTATCTAGAGAGTGGGATAGGTTTAATAACTATCCTAACCCTAACCCGTACCCTAACCCTAACGCGTACCCTAACCCTAACACGTACCCTAATCCTAACCCGTACCCTAAACCGAGCCCTAACCCTAAAACTAACCCTAACCCTAACACTAACCCATACCCTACGCCGTACCCGAACCCGTACCCGAACCCGTACCCTAACCATACCCTAAACCTAACCCTAACCGTAACCCTAACCCTAAGCTACCCTTGACTGTTTCTGCCTCCAATAGATTTCCTAAGCACTAGTGTTTTAAGGAACAGGTTAAAAAAGAATCCTAATGTGATTTCTTGATAATGGGTGTGTTCCTTATCTTCTCCTAGTGTCTGAACTCTTCTCCATGGCTGGACCCACAAATAATATTCCTTGACGTGCTAAGGGGTATCTAGAGAGTGGGATAGGTTCAATAACTACCCTAACCCTAACGCGTACCCTAACCCTAACCCCTACCCTAACACTAGCACGAACCCTAATCCTAACCCGTACCCTAAACCGAGCCCTAACCCTCAAACTAAACCTAAACCTAACCCTATCCAATACCCTACGCCGTAACCGAACCCGTACCCGAACCCGTACCCTAACCCTAACCCTAACCCTAACCCTAACCCATACCCTACGCCGTACCCGAACCCGTAACCGAACCCGTACCCTAAGCCGTACCCTAACCCTAACCCTAACCCTAACCCTAACCGTAAGCTACCCTTGACTGCTTCTGCCTCCAATAGATTTCCTAAGCACTAGTGTTTTAAGGAACAGGTTAAAAAGAGAATCCTAATGTGATTTCTTGATAATGGGTGTGTTCCTTATCTTCTCTTAGTGTCTGAACTCTTCTCCATGGCTGGACCCCCAAATAATATTCCTTGACGTGCTAAGGGGTATCTAGAGAGTGGGATAGGTTTAATAACTACCCTAAACCTAACGCGTACTCTAACCCTAACCCCTACCCTAAACCTAACACGTACCCTAATCCTAACCCGTACCCTAAACCGAGCCCTAACCCTAAAAGTAACCCTAACCCTAACCCTAACCCATACCCGACGCCATACACGAACCCGTACCCGAAACCGTACCCTAAGCCGTACCCTAACCCTAACCCTAAACCTAAGCTACCCTTGACTGCTTCTGCCTGCAGTAGATTTCCTAAGCACTAGTCTTTTAAGGAACAGGTTAAAAAGAGAATCCTAAAATGAGTTCTTGATAATGGGTGTGTTCTTTATCTTATCCTAGTGTCTAAACTCTTCTCCATGGCTGGACTCCAAAATAATAATACTTGACGTGCTAAGGGGTATCTAGAGAGTGGGATAGGTTTAATAACTACCCTCAACCTAACGTGTACCCTAACCCTAAACCATACCCTAACCCTAACACGTACCCTAATCCTAACCCATACCCTAAACCGAGCCCTAACACTAAAACTAACCCTAACCCTAACCCTAACCCTAAGCTACCCTTGACTGCTTCTGCCTCCAATAGATTTCCTAAGCACTAGTGTTTTAAGGAACAGGTTAAAAAGAGAATCCTAATGTGATTTCTTGATAATGGGTGTGTTCCTTATCTTCTCCTAGTGTCTAAATTCTTCTCCATGGCTGGACCCCCAAATAATATTCCTTGACGTGCTAAGGGGTATCTAGAGAGTGGGATAGGTTTAATAACTATCCTAACCCTAACCCGTACCCTAACCCTAATGCGTACCCTAACCCTAACACGTACCCTAATCCTAACCCGTACCCTAAACCGAGCCCTAACCCTAAAACTAACCCTAACCCTAACACTAACCCATAGCCTACGCCGTACCCGAACCCGTACCCGAACCCGAACCCTAACCATACCCTAAACCTAACCCTAACCGTAACACTAACCCTAAGCTACCCTTGACTGTTTCTGCCTCCAATAGATTTCCTAAGCACTAGTGTTGTAAGGAACAGGTTAAAAAAGAATCCTAATGTGATTTCTTGATAATGGGTGAGTTCCTTATCTTATCCTAGTGTCTAAACTCTTCTCCATGGCTGGACCAGAAAATAAAATTCCTTGACGTGCTAAGGGGTATCTAGAGAGTGGGATAGGTTTAATAACTACCCTAACCCTAACGAGTACCCTAACCCTAACCCCACCATAACCCTAACACGTACCGTAATCCTAACCCGTACCCTAAACCGAGCCCTAACCCTAAAACTAACCCTAACCCTAACCCTAACCCATACCCTACGCCGTAGCCGAAACCGTACCCGAAACCGTACCCTAAGCCGTACCCTAACCTTAACCCTAACCCTAACCCTAACCCTAAGCAACCCTTGACTGCCTCAGCCTCCAATAGATTTCCTAAGCACTAGTGTTTTAAGGAACAGGTTAAAAAGAGAATCCTAATGTGATTTCTTGATAATGGGTGTGTTCCTTATCTTCTCCTAGTGTCTGAACTCTTCTCCATGGCTGGACCCACAAATAATATTCCTTGACGTGCTAAGGGGTATCTAGAGAGTGGGATAGGTTCAATAACTACCCTAACCCTAACGCGTACCCTAACCCTAACCCCTACCCTAACACTAGCACGTACCCTAATCCTAACCCGTACCCTAAACCGAGCCCTAACCCTCACACTAAACCTAACCCTAATCCTAACCCATACCCTACGCCGTAACCGAACCCGTACCCGAACCCGTACCCTAACCCTAACCCTAACACTAACCCTAACCCATACCCTACGCCGTACGCGAACCCGTACTCGAACCGGTACCCTAAGCCGTAACCTAACCCTAACCCTAACCGTAAGCTACCCTTGACTGCTTCTGGCTCCAATAGATTTCCTAAGCACTAGTGTTTTAAGGAACAGGTTAAAAAGAGAATCCTAATGTGATTTCTTGATAATGGGTGTGTTCCTTATCTTCCCCTAGTGTCTAAACTCTTCTCAATGGCTGGACCCCCAAATAATATTCCTTGACGTGCTAAGGGGTATCTAGAGAGTGGGATAGGTTTAATAACTACCCTAACCCTAACGCGTAACCTAACCCTAACCCCTACCCTAACCCTAACACGTACCCTAAACCGAGCCCTAACCCTCAAACTAACCCTAAACCTAACCCTAACCCATACCCTACGCCGTACCCGAACCCGTACCCGAAACCGTACCCTAAGCCGTACCCTAACCCTAACCCTAACCCTAACCCTAACCGTAAGCTACCCTAGACTGCTTCTGCCTCCAATAGATTTCCTAAGCACTAGTGTTTTAAGGAACAGGTTAAAAAGAGAATCCTAATGTGATTTCTTGATAATGGGTGTGTTCCTTATCTTCCCCTAGTGTCTAAACTCTTCTCCATGGCTGGACCCCCAAATAATATTCCTTGACGTGCTAAGGGGTATCTAGAGGGTGGGATAGTTTTAATAACTACCCTAACCCTAACGCATACCCTAACCCTTATGGCTACCCTAACACTAACACGTACCCTAATCCTAACCCGTACCCTAAACCGAGCCCTAACCTTCAAATTAACCCTAACCCTAACCCTAACCCATACCCTACGCCGTACCCGAACCCGTACCCGAACCCGTACCCTAAGCCGTACCCTAACCCTAACCCTAACCCTAACCCTAACCCTAAGCTACCCTTGACTGCTTCTGCCTCCAATAGATTTCCTAAGCACTAGTGTTTTGAGGAACAGGTTAAAAAGAGAATCCTAATGTGATTTCTTGATAATGGGTGTGTTCCTTATCTTCTCCTAGTGTCTAAACTCTTCTCCATGGCTGGACCCCCAAATAATATTCCTTGACGTGCTAAGGGGTATCTAGAGAGTGGGATAGGTTTAATAAATACCCTAACCCTAACGCGTACCTTAACCCTAACCCCTACCCTAACCCTAACACGTACCCTAATCCTAACCCGTACCCTAAACCGAGCCCTAACTCTCAAACTAACCCTAACCCTAACCCTAACCCATACCCTACGCTGTACCCGAACCCGTACCCTAACTCTAACCCTAACCCTAACCCTAACCCTAAGCTACCCTTGACTGCTTCTGCCTCCAATAGATTTCCTAAGCACTCGTGTTTTAAGGAACAGGTTAAAAAGAGAATCCTAATGTGATTTCTTGATAATGGGTGTGTTCCTTATCTTCTCCTAGTGTCTAAACTCTTCTCCATGGCTGGACCCCTAAATAATATTCCTTGACGTGCTAAGGGGTATCTAGAGAGTGGGATAGGTTTAATAAATACCCTAACCCTAACGCGTACCCTAACCCTAACCCCTACCCTAACCCTAACACGTACCCTAATCCTAACCCGTACCCTAAACCGAGCCCTAATTCTCAAACTAACCCTAACCCTAACCCTAACCCATACCCTACGCCGTACCCGAACCCGTAACCGAACCCGTACCCTAAGCCGTACCCTAACCCTAACCCTAACCCTAACCCTAACCCTAACCCTAACCCTAAGCTACCCTTGACTGCTTCTGCCTCCAGTAGATTTCCTAAGCACTAGTGTTTTAAGTAACAGGTTAAAAAGAGAATCCTAATGTGATTTCTTGATAATGGCTGTGTTCCTTATCTTCTCCTAGTGTCTAAGCTCTTCTCCATGGCTGGACCCCCAAATAATATTCCTTGACGTGCTAAGGGGTATCTAGAGAGTGGGATAGGGTTAATAACAACCCTAACCCTAACGCGTACCCTAACCCTAAACCCTACCCTAACCCTAACACGTACCCTAATCCTAACCCGTACCCTAAACCGAGCCCTAACCCTCAAAGTAACCCTAACCCTAACCCTAACCCATACCCTACGCCGTACCCGAACCCGTACCCGAACCCGTACCCTAAGCCGTAACCTAACCCTAACCCTAACCGTAAGCTACCCTTGACTGCTTCTGGCTCCAATAGATTTCCTAAGCACTAGTGTTTTAAGGAACAGGTTAAAAAGAGAATCCTAATGTGATTTCTTGATAATGGGTGTGTTCCTTATCTTCCCCTAGTGTCTAAACTCTTCTCCATGGCTGGACCCCCAAATAATATTCCTTGACGTGCTAAGGGGTATCTAGAGAGTGGGATAGTTTTAATAACTACCCTAACCCTAACGCCTACCCTAAACCTAACGGCTACCCTAACACTAACACGTACCCTATTCCTAACCCGTACCCTAAACCGAGCCCTAACCCTCAAACTAACCCTAACCCTAACCCTAACCCATACCCTACACCGTACCCGAACCCGTACCCGAACCCGTACCCTAAGCCGTACACTAACCCTAAGGTACCCTTGACTGCTTCTGCCTCCAATAGATTTCCTAAGCACTAGTGTTTTAAGGAACAGGTTAAAAAGAGAATCCTAATGTGATTTCTTGATAATGGGTGTGTTCCTTATCTTCTCCTAGTGTCTAAACTCTTCTCCATGGCTGGACCCCCAAATAATATTCTTTGACGTGCTAAGCGATATCTAGAGAGTGGGAAAGGTTTAATAACTACCCTAACCCTAATGCGTACCCTAACCCTAACCCCTACCCTAACCCTAACACGTACCCTAATCCTAACCCGTACCCTAAACCGAGCCCTCACCCTCAAACTAACCCTAACTCTAACCCTAAACCATACCCTATGCCGTACCCGAAGCCGTACCCGAACCCGTGCCCTAAGCCGTATCCTAACCCTAACCCTAACCCTAACCCTAACCCTAACCCTAACCCTAACCCTCAAACTAAACCTAAACCTAACCCTAACCAATACCCTACGCCGTAACCGAACCCGTACCCGAACCCGTACCCTAACCCTAACCCTAACCCTAACCCTAACCCATACCCTACGCCGTACCCGAACCCGTACCCGAACCCGTACCCTAAGCCGTAACCTAATCCTAACCCTAACCGTAAGCTACGCTTGACTGCTTCTGGCTCCAATAGATTTCCTAAGCACTAGTGTTTTAAGGAACAGGTTAAAAAGAGAATCCTAATGTGATTTCTTGATAATGGGTGTGTTCCTTATCTTCCCCTAGTGTCTAAACTCTTCTACATGGCTGGACCCCCAAATAATATTCCTTGACGTGCTAAGGGGTATCTAGAGGGTGGGATAGTTTTAATAACTACCCTAACCCTAACGCGTACCCTAACCCTTACGGCTACCCTAACACTAACACGTACCCTAATCCTAACCCGTACCCTAAACCGAGCCCTAACCCTCAAATTAACCCTAACCCTAACCCTAACCAATACCCTACGCCGTACCCGAACCCGTACCCGAACCCGTACCCTAAGCCGTACCCTAACCCTAACCCTAACCCTAACCCTAACCGTAAGCTCCCCTTGACTGCTTCTGCCTCCAATAGATTTCCTAAGCTCTAGTGTTTTAAGGAACCGGTTAAAAAGTGAATCCTAATGTGATTTCTTGATAATGGGTGTGTTCCTTATCTTCTCCTAGTGTCTAAACTCTTCTCCATGGCTGGACCCCCAAATAATATTCCTTGACGTGCTAAGGGGTATCTAGAGAGTGGGATAGGTTTAATAACTACCCTAACCCTAACGCGTACCCTAACCCTATCCCCTACCCTAACCCTAACACGTACCCTAATCCTAACCCCTACCCTAAACCGAGCCCTAACCCACAAACTAACCATAACCCTAACCCTAAACCATACCCTACGCCGTACCCGAACCCGTAACCGAACCCGTACCCTAAGCCGTTCCCTAACCCTAACCCTAACCCTAAGGTACCCTTGACTGCTTCTGCCTCCAATGGATTTCCTAAGTACTAGTGTTTTAAGGAACAGGTTAAAAAGAGAATCCTAATGTGATTTCTTGATAATGGGTGTGTTCCTTATATTCTCCTAGATTCTAAATTCTTCTCCATAGCTGGACCCCCAAATAATATTCTTTGACGTGCTAAGGGGTATCTAGAGAGTGGGATAGGTTTAATAACTACCCTAACCCTAATGCATACCCTAACCCTAACCCCTACCCTAACCCTAACACGTACCCTAATCCTAACCCGTACCCTAAACCGAGCCCTAACCCTCAAACTAACCCTAACTCTAACCCTAAACCATACCCTACGCCGTACCCGAACCCGTACCCGAACCCGTACCCTAAGCCGTACCCTAACCCTAACCCTAACCCTAACCCTAACCCTAAGCTACCCTTGACTGCTTCTGCCTCCAATAGATTTCCTAAGCCCTAGTGTTTTAAGGAACAGGTTAAAAAGAGAATCCTAATGTGATTTCTTGATAATGGGTGTGTTCTTATCTTCTCCTAGTGTCTGAACTCTTCTCCATGGCTGGACCCACAAATAATATTCCTTTACGTGCTAAGGGGTATCTAGAGACTGGGATAGGTTCAATAACTACCCTAACCCTAACGCGTACCCTAACCCTAACCCATACCCTACCACTAGCACGTACCCTAATCCTAACCCGTACCCTAAACCGAGCCCTAACCCTCAAAATAACCTAAACCTAACCCTAACCAATACCCTACGCCGTAACCGAACCCGTACCCGAACCCGTACCCTAACCCTAACCCTAACCCATACCCTACGCCGTACCCGAACCCGTAACCGAACCCGTACCCTAAGCCGTACCCTAACCCTAACCCTAACCCTAACCCTAACCGTAAGCTACCCTTGACTGCTTCTGCCTCCAATAGATTTCCTAAGCACTAGTGTTTTAAGGAACAGGTTAAAAAGAGAATCCTAATGTGATTTCTTGATAATGGGTGTGTTCCTTATCTTCTCCTAGTGTCTGAACTCTTCTCCATGGCTGGACCCCCAAATAATATTCCTTGACGTGCTAAGGGGTATCTAGAGAGTGGGATAGGTTTAATAACTACCCTAAACCTAACGCGTACTCTAACCCTAACCCCTACCCTAAACCTAACACGTACCCTAATCCTAACCCGTACCCTAAACCGAGCCCTAACCCTAAAAGTAACCCTAACCCTAACCTTAACCCATACCCGACGCCATACACGAACCCGTACCCGAAACCGTACCCTAAGCCGTACCCTAACCCTAACCCTAAACCTAAGCTACCCTTGACTGCTTCTGCCTGCAGTAGATTTCCTAAGCACTAGTCTTTTAAGGAACAGGTTAAAAAGAGAATCCTAAAATGAGTTCTTGATAATGGGTGTGTTCTTTATCTTATCCTAGTGTCTAAACTCTTCTCCATGGCTGGATTCCAAAATAATAATACTTGACGTGCTAAGGGGTATCTAGAGAGTGGGATAGGTTTAATAACTACCCTCAACCTAACGTGTACCCTAACCCTAAACCATACCCTAACCCTAACACGTACCCTAATCCTAACCCATACCCTAAACCGAGCCCTAACACTAAAACTAACCCTAACCCTAACCCTAACCCTAAGCTACCCTTGACTGCTTCTGCCTCCAATAGAATTCCTAAGCACTAGTGTTTTAAGGAACAGGTTAAAAAGAGAATCCTAATGTGATTTCTTGATAATGGGTGTGTTCCTTATCTTCTCCTAGTGTCTGAACTCTTCTCCATGGCTGGACCCCCAAATAATATTCCTTGACGTGCTAAGGGGTATCTAGAGAGTGGGATAGGTTTAATAACTATCCTAACCCTAACCCGTACCCTAACCCTAACGCGTACCCTAACCCTAACACGTACCCTAATCCTAACCCGTACCCTAAACCGAGCCCTAACCCTAAAACTAACCCTAACCCTAACACTAACCCATACCCTACGCCGTACCCGAACCCGTACCCGAACCCGTACCCTAACCATACCCTAAACCTAACCCTAACCGTAACCCTAACCCTAAGCTACCCTTGACTGTTTCTGCCTCCAATAGATTTCCTAAGCACTAGTGTTTTAAGGAACAGGTTAAAAAAGAATCCTAATGTGATTTCTTGATAATGGGTGTGTTCCTTATCTTCTCCTAGTGTCTGAACTCTTCTCCATGGCTGGACCCACAAATAATATTCCTTGACGTGCTAAGGGGTATCTAGGGAGTGGGATAGGTTCAATAACTACCCTAACCCTAACGCGTACCCTAACCCTAACCCCTACCCTAACACTAGCACGAACCCTAATCCTAACCCGTACCCTAAACCGAGCCCTAACCCTCAAACTAAACCTAAACCTAACCCTATCCAATACCCTATGCCGTAACCGAACCCGTACCCGAACCCGTACCCTAACCCTAACCCTAACCCTAACCCTAACCCATACCCTACGCCGTACCCGAACCCGTAACCGAACCCGTACCCTAAGCCGTACCCTAACCCTAACCCTAACCCTAACCCTAACCGTAAGCTACCCTTGACTGCTTCTGCCTCCAATAGATTTCCTAAGCACTAGTGTTTTAAGGAACAGGTTAAAAAGAGAATCCTAATGTGATTTCTTGATAATGGGTGTGTTCCTTATCTTCTCCTAGTGTCTGAACTCTTCTCCATGGCTGGACCCCCAAATAATATTCCTTGACGTGCTAAGGGGTATCTAGAGAGTGGGATAGGTTTAATAACTACCCTAAACCTAACGCGTACTCTAACCCTAACCCCTACCCTAAACCTAACACGTACCCTAATCCTAACCCGTACCCTAAACCGAGCCCTAACCCTAAAAGTAACCCTAACCCTAACCCTAACCCATACCCGACGCCATACACGAACCCGTACCCGAAACCGTACCCTAAGCCGTACCCTAACCCTAACCCTAAACCTAAGCTACCCTTGACTGCTTCTGCCTGCAGTAGATTTCCTAAGCACTAGTCTTTTAAGGAACAGGTTAAAAAGAGAATCCTAAAATGAGTTCTTGATAATGGGTGTGTTCTTTATCTTATCCTAGTGTCTAAACTCTTCTCCATGGCTGGACTCCAAAATAATAATACTTGACGTGCTAAGGGGTATCTAGAGAGTGGGATAGGTTTAATAACTACCCTCAACCTAACGTGTACCCTAACCCTAAACCATACCCTAACCCTAACACGTACCCTAATCCTAACCCATACCCTAAACCGAGCCCTAACACTAAAACTAACCCTAACCCTAACCCTAACCCTAAGCTACCCTTGACTGCTTCTGCCTCCAATAGATTTCCTAAGCACTAGTGTTTTAAGGAACAGGTTAAAAAGAGAATCCTAATGTGATTTCTTGATAATCGGTGTGTTCCTTATCTTCTCCTAGTGTCTAAATTCTTCTCCATGGCTGGACCCCCAAATAATATTCCTTGACGTGCTAAGGGGTATCTAGAGAGTGGGATAGGTTTAATAACTATCCTAACCCTAACCCGTACCCTAACCCTAATGCGTACCCTAACCCTAACACGTACCCTAATCCTAACCCGTACCCTAAACCGAGCCCTAACCCTAAAACTAACCCTAACCCTAACACTAACCCATACCCTACGCCGTACCCGAACCCGTACCCAAACCCGTACCCTAACCATACCCTAAACCTAACCCTAACCGTAACACTAACCCTAAGCTACCCTTGACTGTTTCTGCCTCCAATAGATTTCCTAAGCACTAGTGTTTTAAGGAACAGGTTAAAAAAGAATCCTAATGTGATTTCTTGATAATGGGTGAGTTCCTTATCTTATCCTAGTGTCTAAACTCTTCTCCATGGCTGGACCAGAAAATAAAATTCCTTGACGTGCTAAGGGGTATCTAGAGAGTGGGATAGGTTTAATAACTACCCTAACCCTAACGAGTACCCTAACCCTAACCCCACCATAACCCTAACACGTACCCTAATCCTAACCCGTACCCTAAACCGAGCCCTAACCCTAAAACTAACCCTAACCCTAACCCTAACCCATACCCTACGCCGTAGCCGAACCCGTACCCGAAACCGTACCCTAAGCCGTACCCTAACCTTAACCCTAACCCTAACCCTAACCCTAAGCAACCCTTGACTGCCTCAGCCTCCAATAGATTTCCTAAGCACTAGTGTTTTAAGGAACAGGTTAAAAAGAGAATCCTAATGTGATTTCTTGATAATGGGTGTGTTCCTTATCTTCTCCTAGTGTCTGAACTCTTCTCCATGGCTGGACCCACAAATAATATTCCTTGACGTGCTAAGGGGTATCTAGAGAGTGGGATAGGTTCAATAACTACCCTAACCCTAACGCGTACCCTAACCCTAACCCCTACCCTAACACTAGCACGTACCCTAATCCTAACCCGTACCCTAAACCGAGCCCTAACCCTCACACTAAACCTAACCCTAACCCTAACCCATACCCTACGCCGTAACCGAACCCGTACCCGAACCCGTACCCTAACCCTAACCCTAACACTAACCCTAACCCATACCCTACGCCGTACGCGAACCCGTACCCGAACCGGTACCCTAAGCCGTAACCTAACCCTAACCCTAACCGTAAGCTACCCTTGACTGCTTCTGGCTCCAATAGATTTCCTAAGCACTAGTGTTTTAAGGAACAGGTTAAAAAGAGAATCCTAATGTGATTTCTTGATAATGGGTGTGTTCCTTATCTTCCCCTAGTGTCTAAACTCTTCTCCATGGCTGGACCCCCAAATAATATTCCTTGACGTGCTAAGGGGTATCTAGAGAGTGGGATAGGTTTAATAACTACCCTAACCCTAACGCGTAACCTAACCCTAACCCCTACCCTAACCCTAACACGTACCCTAAACCGAGCCCTAACCCTCAAACTAACCCTAACCCTAACCCTAACCCATACCCTACGCCGTACCCGAACCCGTACACGAAACCGTACCCTAAGCCGTACCCTAACCCTAACCCTAACCCTAACCCTAACCGTAAGCTACCCTAGACTGCTTCTGCCTCCAATAGATTTCCTAAGCACTAGTGTTTTAAGGAACAGGTTAAAAAGAGAATCCTAATGTGATTTCTTGATAATGGGTGTGTTCCTTATCTTCCCCTAGTGTCTAAACTCTTCTCCATGGCTGGACCCCCAAATAATATTCCTTGACGTGCTAAGGGGTATCTAGAGGGTGGGATAGTTTTAATAACTACCCTAACCCTAACGCATACCCTAACCCTTATGGCTACCCTAACACTAACACGTACCCTAATCCTAACCCGTACCCTAAACCGAGCCCTAACCCTCAAATTAACCCTAACCCTAACCCTAACCCATACCCTACGCCGTACCCGAACCCGTATCCGAACCCGTACCCTAAGCCGTACCCTAACCCTAACCCTAACCCTAACCCTAACCCTAAGCTACCCTTCACTGCTTCTGCCTCCAATAGATTTCCTAAGCACTAGTGTTTTGAGGAACAGGTTAAAAAGAGAATCCTAATGTGATTTCTTGATAATGGGTGTGTTCCTTATCTTCTCCTAGTGTCTAAACTCTTCTCCATGGCTGGACCCCCAAATAATATTCCTTGACGTGCTAAGGGGTATCTAGAGAGTGGGATAGGTTTAATAAATACCCTAACCCTAACGCGTACCTTAACCCTAACCCCTACCCTAACCCTAACACGTACCCTAATCCTAACCCGTACCCTAAACCGAGCCCTAACTCTCAAACTAACCCTAACCCTAACACTAACCCATACCCTACGCTGTACCCGAACCCGTACCCTAACTCTAACCCTAACCCTAACCCTAACCCTAAGCTACCCTTGACTGCTTCTGCCTCCCATAGATTTCCTAAGCACTCGTGTTTTAAGGAACAGGTTAAAAAGAGAATCCTAATGTGATTTCTTGATAATGGGTGTGTTCCTTATCTTCTCCTAGTGTCTAAACTCTTCTCCATGGCTGGACCCCCAAATAATATTCCTTGACGTGCTAAGGGGTATCTAGAGAGTGGGATAGGTTTAATAAATACCCTAACCCTAACGCGTACCCTAACCCTAACCCCTACCCTAACCCTAACACGTACCCTAATCCTAACCCGTACCCTAAACCGAGCCCTAACTCTCAAACTAACCCTAACCCTAACCCTAACCCATACCCTACGCCGTACCCGAACCCGTAACCGAACCCGTACCCTAAGCCGTACCCTAACCCTAACCCTAACCCTAACCCTAACCCTAACCCTAACCCTAACCCTAAGCTACCCTTGACTGCTTCTGCCTCCAGTAGATTTCCTAAGCACTAGTGTTTTAAGGAACAGGTTAAAAAGAGAATCCTAATGTGATTTCTTGATAATGGCTGTGTTCCTTATCTTCTCCTAGTGTCTAAGCTCTTCTCCATGGCTGGACCCCAAATAATATTCCTTGACGTGCTAAGGGGTATCTAGAGAGTGGGATAGGGTTAATAACAACCCTAACCCTAACGCGTACCCTAACCCTAAACCCTACCCTAACCCTAACACGTACCCTAATCCTAACCCGTACCCTAAACCGAGCCCTAACCCTCAAAGTAACCCTAACCCTAACCCTAACCCATACCCTACGCCGTACCCGAACCCGTACCCGAACCCGTACCCTAAGCCGTAACCTAACCCTAACCCTAACCGTAAGCTACCCTTGACTGCTTCTGGCTCCAATAGATTTCCTAAGCACTAGTGTTTTAAGGAACAGGTTAAAAAGAGAATCCTAATGTGATTTCTTGATAATGGGTGTGTTCCTTATCTTCCCCTAGTGTCTAAACTCTTCTCCATGGCTGGACCCCCAAATAATATTCCTTGACGTGCTAAGGGGTATCTAGAGAGTGGGATAGTTTTAATAACTACCCTAACCCTAACGCCTACCCTAACCCTAACGGCTACCCTAACACTAACACGTACCCTATTCCTAACCCGTACCCTAAACCGAGCCCTAACCCTCAAACCTAACCCTAACCCTAACCCATACCCTACACCGTACCCGAACCCGAACCGTCCGAACCCGTACCCTAAGCCGTACACTAACCCTAAGGTACCCTTGACTGCTTCTGCCTCCAATAGATTTCCTAAGCACTAGTGTTTTAAGGAACAGGTTAAAAAGAGAATCCTAATGTGATTTCTTGATAATGGGTGTGTTCCTTATCTTCTCCTAGTGTCTAAACTCTTCTCCATGGCTGGACCCCCAAATAATATTCTTTGACGTGCTAAGCGATATCTAGAGAGTGGGAAAGGTTTAATAACTACCCTAACCTAAAGCGTACCCTAACCCTAACCCCTACCCTAACCCTAACACGTACCCTAATCCTAACCCGTACCCTAAACCGAGCCCTCACCCTCAAACTAACCCTAACTCTAACCCTAAACATACCTATGCCGTACCCGAAGCCGTACCCGAACCCGTGCCCTAAGCCGTATCCTAACCCTAACCCTAACCCTAACCCTAACCCTAACCCTAACCCTAACCCTCAAACTAAACCTAAACCTAACCCTAACCAATACCCTACGCCGTAACCGAACCCGTACCCGAACCCGTACCCTAACCCTAACCCTAACCCTAACCCTAACCCATACCCTACGCCGTACCCGAACCCGTACCCGAACCGTACCCTAAGCCGTAACTAATCCTAACCCTAACCGTAAGCTACGCTTGACTGCTTCTGGCTCCAATAGATTTCCTAAGCACTAGTGTTTTAAGGAACAGGTTAAAAAGAGAATCCTAATGTGATTTCTTGATAATGGTGTGTTCCTTATCTTCCCCTAGTGTCTAAACTCTTCTACATGGCTGGACCCCCAAATAATATTCCTTGACGTGCTAAGGGGTATCTAGAGGGTGGGATAGTTTTAATAACTACCCTAACCCTAACGCGTACCCTAACCCTTACGGCTACCCTAACACTAACACGTACCCTAATCCTAACCCGTACCCTAAACCGAGCCCTAACCCTCAAATTAACCCTAACCCTAACCCTAACCAATACCCTACGCCGTACCCGAACCGTACCCGAACCCGTACCCTAAGCCGTACCCTAACCCTAACCCTAACCCTAACCCTAACCGTAAGCTCCCCTTGACTGCTTCTGCCTCCAATAGATTTCCTAAGCTCTAGTGTTTTAAGGAACAGGTTAAAAAGTGAATCCTAATGTGATTTCTTGATAATGGGTGTGTTCCTTATCTTCTCCTAGTGTCTAAACTCTTCTTCATGGCTGGACCCCCAAATAATATTCCTTGACGTGCTAAGGGTATCTAGAGAGTGGGATAGGTTTAATAACTACCCTAACCCTAACGCGTACCCTAACCCTATCCCCTACCCTAACCCTAACACGTACCCTAATCCTAACCCCTACCCTAAACCGAGCCCTAACCCACAAACTAACCATAACCCTAACCCTAAACCATACCCTACGCCGTACCCGAACCCGTAACCGAACCCGTACCCTAAGCCGTTCCTAACCCTAACCCTAACCCTAAGGTACCCTTGACTGCTTCTGCCTCCAATAGATTTCCTAAGTACTAGTGTTTTAAGGAACAGGTTAAAAAGAGAATCCTAATGTGATTTCTTGATAATGGGTGTGTTCCTTATATTCTCCTAGATTCTAAATTCTTCTCCATAGCTGGACCCCCAAATAATATTCTTTGACGTGCTAAGGGGTATCTAGAGAGTGGGATAGGTTTAATAACTACCTAACCCTAATGCATACCCTAACCCTAACCCCTACCCTAACCCTAACACGTACCCTAATCCTAACCCGTACCCTAAACCGAGCCCTAACCCTCAAACTAACCCTAACTCTAACCCTAAACCATACCTACGCCGTACCCGAACCCGTACCCGAACCCGTACCCTAAGCCGTACCCTAACCCTAACCCTAACCCTAACCCTAACCCTAAGCTACCCTTGACTGCTTCTGCCTCCAATAGATTTCCTAAGCCCTAGTGTTTTAAGGAACAGGTTAAAAGAGAATCCTAATGTGATTTCTTGATAATGGTGTGTTCTTATCTTCTCCTAGTGTCTGAACTCTTCTCCATGGCTGGACCCACAAATAATATTCCTTTACGTGCTAAGGGGTATCTAGAGACTGGGATAGGTTCAATAACTACCCTAACCCTAACGCGTACCCTAACCCTAACCCCTACCCTACCACTAGCACGTACCCTAATCCTAACCCGTACCCTAAACCGAGCCCTAACCCTCAAAATAACA